>NC_089820.1:13976814-14276814 GCF_029633855.1 Hoplias malabaricus | reverse complement strand
CTTTCATATTTGGGATTCCGTTCCGTTCAACTCAAATCTTATGATCCAATCCGAACCATTATTTTTGTGATCCGTTAAAACACTACTGTTAATATTCAGTAAAGTAATAGAGGGTATGTTTATGGGATGGGGTGGCACGGTGGCGCAGCAGTTAGTGTCGCAGTCACACAGCTCCAGGGACCTGGAGGGGGTTCGATTCCCGCTCTGGGTGACTGTCTGTGAGGAGTTGGTGTGTTCTCCCTGTGTCTGCGTGGGTTTCCTCCGGGTGCTCCGGTTTCCTGCCACAGTCCAAAAACACACGTTGGTAGGTGGATTGGTGACTCAAGGGTGTCCGTAGGTGTGTGTGTGTCTGTGTTGCCCTGTGAGGGACTGGCGCCCCCTCCGGGGTGTATTCCTGCCTTGCGCCCAGTGATTCCAGGTAGGCTCTGGACCCACTGCGACCCTGAATTGGATAAGCAGTTACAGATAATGAATGAATGTTTATGGGATGTTTAGATGCATGTTCACTGTAATGCTGGAGTGTTTGAAAACTAAAATTACAGTTTTATATTTGTCTCTTTTCTTTTTTTTGGGTAAAAAATTAACAAAACCGTTCAACTCAAATCTTATGATCCGATCCGAACCATTATTTTTGTGATCCGTTAAAACACTACTGTTAATATTCAGTAAAGTAATAGAGGGTATGTGGAATGTAACTCAAACAATGAAGTAGCACCAATGATAGCACTGCACGTTAGGGATAAGAAATACACAACAGCTCATTATCTGCATAGGTCCCAAAATAATCACGCCCTCATTCCTCTCACTGACTCAATTACACTGCTCTTGTAGATTTTGGAAAAATTGCCTGGTTGAACAAATTTCATTTGTTCACACACAGAATGCAGATTGTCATACATTAGCTGAATAAGTTCTTCTGCTCCCTCCTGGCTTGTCGGAAGAAACAAAGAACCACTTTCAAATTGAAGTGGCGCTAATCAAGCCAGCTGGAGTGGTTTTATTCAGCAGCATGGAGCTTGGCTTAGGAGCCAAACGCTACAACAGAATAACACCAGGACTGAACTCCAATTGAAATAACTGCCACCAAGTTATGCTGGCAGAGGAAAGGCTCCTGTTCTATTTCTGAGGATGTAGGTTATGACAAACCGCAAGAGTCGATGTACTCAACATGTTCTTCTGAAGCGTTCCTGACTAAACTTGGCATTCCTAAGCCTGTTAGACACAGTGGGAATAGTGTGTGTGGACGGATACTAAGGGGAGCTGAAGGTGATTTAAGGACACCATTGTAAACACAGCATCATATTACCTACAGGGAAATTAAGGAGAGGAAAAAGTGGAAAAATCTAAATGAGGGCATACACGAATATTGTAAGTTTTTAGAGCTTTGTCAGTGCCAAAGAACTTCGTGATCACGGGAGTATTTTCTGTAAAAGTGAGGACATTTGATTGATCCATTTAAATGCACTTCATTGGAATTCTGTTCAAATATTTCTCCTTTTCTTCTTAAAGATGGATTGAAATCTAGAAGTAGGAAAGTTCACAAAACAATGTCTGGAAGTGGGCAGCATTAGTATTAACATGTACTAACATTAGTACGTGTGTGGTTTTGGGAAGAGGGGGTTCACAGCACGAGGACACAGCACAGCACACGCAGTGAACAGTACCTCTCCATCAGTGCGGTGGCCTCCAGCTCTCTTTTCCTCCGCTTTCTCTCAGCAATTCCACGGAAAGCCCTGCCAGGACCGGTCATACTGTTAATGCAAATGGATATGTGTGTGTGTGTGTGTGTGTGTGTGTGGGTGTGTATGGAGGGCGGTTTAAGGTTAGTCAAGGAAAAATCAAGGGACTGTGTTGTTAAATCTGTGCCTAATCAACCACAAGTCAACATTCTCTCTCTCTCGCTCTCTCTCTCTCTCTCTCTCTCTCTCTCTCTCTCTCTTACACACACACACACACAAACACATATACACAGCCAGGTCTGTAGCAGAAAAACTGAGACAAAAACACCAGCGGGGAGATTCTGTTCAAAGAGGATGAAGAGTTTCACAGTGTGCGTGTGTGTGTGTGTGTGTGTGTGTGTGTGTGTGCACGCACGTGTGTGTGTATGCGCTTAAACTGTCTATCATATCTCACACACTGAAAGATTGGCTTTGACAGGGTGACAGAAAATATAGCCATCATCATTGACAGTCAATGTCAGAACCAAATCTTTGCTCTCGACAGATAAAGATAATGACAGCCCTGTGTGGTGTGTGTATGTGTGTGTGTGAGAGAGAGAGAGAGAGAGAGAGAGAGAGAGAGAGAGAGAGAGAGCAAGAGAGTGAGAGAGAGAGAGAGAGAGAAGGGGAGAACAGAAAGCGAGCATGAGAAAATTCCAGAGCAAGTGAGTGAGAGAGAGAGAGAGAGAGAGAGAGAGAGGTAGAAAGAGAGTGGAGAAGCAGTAGAGAGAGTGCAGGAAAGTAAGGGGTATGAGGGTTAATACAGACAGACTTTAGACCAAAAGTTTCAGCCAAAACTTGTGCGTTTTAGAAAGTGACAGACTGGTGACAGGCAGAGCACAGCAAGTGCAAATATAAGTGACTGACTTTTCTGGGTTATTCACAGCAGCTTCACTTGGGTCATCTTCACACTGTATAAAAACCATATTCGTCTACTAAATATACAACCGCTTTCTAGATTTAAAATATACCCTGAATATTTGGAGCTGGCAGCACCATTAGGTCCCATGTGATGTTTTATCAAAGGTTTTTGGTGCTACAAAAGCAGTGGCTAAGACTAATAACAAATAATAACCACTGCTCCAATACAGTTCATAAACTACACACATGTGCAAACTCTATGACCAAATTGGACTACAATATTAGACAGAAACTCTGCAGACATCTGCTCAGCCAAAGGCTTCTACTCTTCTGTGAAGGTTTTCAGTACCATATTAGAACATTGTGAGCTTTACTGAATGTGAGTACATTTTCACATAAAGAAAGATATATAAATAATAATAATAATAACTAAACTGCATTCAGCCACAGTAGTGGAGCCAGTTACTGAGTAATTATTTATGGATAAACAACACTATGCCAGCTTATCTAAAAGGTACTGGAAGATGCTCCATCACTTCAGAGACCACAGTTCTAGCACCCCACAGTCCAGTGCTGGGTTTTTTAAACTGTTTTTTAATGCTAGGCATTGAGCATGGTGATTATAAGTCTGTGGACAAATGGTGAAGGGTTTTCATTTCATGTTTCTGTGGATGATATGCAACACATACATCAGCAGTGCATGTACAAACGTACACAAACATTTGCAAATACATTGTACTTGTAAATATAATACCGACCAAGACAAGGAACTCAGATTAGTATTTGCCTATGATTATGTGGATGGACGTTCTAAAACAAAACCATGCAAATGTGAGTGTGACATAAAGGTGCTCTGCGCATTATATTACTAAACATTATGATGACATGTGATGATGAGAAGGCATACTCTTCTTTATAAAATCTCCAATTTACACTGTCATTTATCAGCTGTATTCCTTCATTCCTTCAAAGTAAAGAGCAGGTATGGTGCCTAAGATAATATTCCATCATAACTTCAAACACTCTGTGGTCTTTTTGGCAGAGGGGAGGGGGAAGGTCAGCAGGTAGCAGGAAGCAGGACAGTGGCACAGAGGGACAAAGGGGTAGAACTTGCTCAAACACTCAGTCAAGGAGAAAGAGTTACTCACGATATTCTGTTCAGCCAAAGGTTCAGAAAAGAGGGATGAGGCAGAAGAGAGAAAAATAAAGAGTCAGGTACGACAGGCCATCACCATTCATCACATAAAAACAAAAAGAACAGTGGACTGCTTTAGGAGATTCTCTGATTTAAAGCCAGTCAAGTGCACAGGGTGTTAAATCCTCCCTCATTCTTCATTAAATCATAGAACATTATATAATAGCATACGTTATGTGAAAAGTGCAGTTGTGTTTTCCCTAAAGGTACATTACATTCTCTTTTCCAGAAGGAGAATTGAATATTTGTAATATTTCATTATAGAACTATGTGTATAAATATATAAAAAAAATAAAAATAAAAGTCCTGAAGGTCCTGAATAGGTACAATAATGTTCTCTAAAGGTACTGAATGTGTACCAACACAGTGAGAGCAAAAAGTACCACCACAGTAACTGTTTTTCTGAGAGTGTAATAAATGTTAAGAGTTGGATCAGGCCCAAACTCCTTCCCTCAGCCCTGGGTATATCCTCCAAAATCACGTTACCTCCCTGACTTCACCTACTCTTGAGAGCATTTTGTATTTCAATTATCTACATATTTGGGTAAAAGGAATGAATAAAAAAAACATGCCACAAGAAACAATCAAATTACTCAATAACCGTGTGTACTATTACAAAGAATATAACTATTGTGAACTCTTTTTGTGGAAAACTGTGAAGCAGATTCCCAGTGAAGAAGCAGAAGAAGCTCCATGTATGTCGGTTGAATGCAGCTTGTTTTAGGGCATTTTAGAACACAGATTTTTCATTTTGGAAATAAAGTAATACAAATATCCTCGCTCAATATTAACAAGAAAAATCTAATCTGGCATTTAATCAAAAGCTGTCTGATCAAAGGATTACAGAAACATTAAAGTGTGTTCTGACTTCTGACTGTGGAGTGTTCTGTACACAACAAACAATGGCATATTAAGTGATACAACTAAGGGCTGAAAAAGGACAGCATGAACTATGTTTTCAGCACTTCAGAAGAAAGAAGGAACAAATGTTTATGTCAGGCGGAAGGAACAGATGATAGAGAGAGACAGAGAGAGAGAGAGAGAGAGAGAAGGGGATGAGAGTGGAGTGTCAGAAGTAGAAAGGAAGACAGTGGCTTAGCAGGGGGCTCAGCTTGTGGGGTCTGTCATTAAGTCATCTAGTGGGCAGGTGATAATTAAGCAGTCAGGCATACAGAAAGCCAGAGCGGGCCAAGAATAACCCAACTATACTATAAGCCAGAGAAAGAGAAAAAAAAGTCTGTCCTCCCACAACTCTGAGAGTGACTCTGGGTTCCTGAGCCAAGCCTAGTCCTGTAGGGCTGAAGTGAGAGCTGGCAGGACAGCAGGGTTTATTTTGGTAGTGTGATGATATACTCACGCTTGCATTGTGGTGGTTGCAGTCTGGAAGCTGAACATATTCTCTTTGGGGAACCAGTTGTTGGCCTGCTCCTCTGAAATTCAAAAAAAGGACACACATAGGATCTCTCAGTGCCAAAAAACACCATTGCCCCAAAGTTGTAACACGGAAGGAAAAAAGTAAAACATCCTCAAATTTGCATTTGAAAACATTTTGAATCATTCGTGTTTGTCAATCGATTAGAAAAAAATAAGCTAGTGTAGAGTAGCTGATGTGTTCAATAATGTAGAAAGAAAAATAGATATGGGGATTACTTAGGACACAGACGCAGAGAGGGACACACTTTTGTTTAAGAAAAAAACTTTAAGCTCTAATTTCTTATTAGGTGAAATTAAGATTTTGCCAGTATTTAAAGGGGCCAATCAAAATGTGCAACTGCAAACATGCATTCACTGGTGAGATATGGTTGTTTTTGATGAAAAAGTTCTGTCAATGAGTTTGACCATGGATAGGTAAACACATGGAAAACTGCTATACAAGTAAGTCAACCACGTGCCTACTGACAAAAAATGAGAAAATGCACAAAGCCCTTGTTTGTCTTTCACCTGTGTCTCCCTCCTCTCACCTCGTTCCTCTGCACACACCCGGTCCTCACTATACATCCTCTCCAGTTTTTTGCGATGTTTGCCTCCGTCTCGGGGGGATGTCTCCAGGTCTAGTGACCGCTGACTGCGGCAGGGCGGTCGGACACAGGCTGTACAGTCTGGAGTGCAGTACTCCTCCCTGGAGCCACTCCTTCTAGAACCCCAGTCCCGGATATTGTGGGCACTGCCCGAGCTCTGCAGGGGCTGTGAGTGGGGTGGGGCCTGCCCATAATGGTTGTGGCCATGGCTATGGTTTCCACGATTATGACTTCCCCGGTGATGGCTTCCACGGGCCTGGAAGGGTATTCAGATACTGCTATTTATTGTTCAATAATAAAAATGATTTGTTTTAACATGTTGATGTTAACCTCGTGTAGAATTTAAATTGTAACATTTTAAGCTATAATTGATATAGCACAAGGGCAGCACGGTGGCGCAGCAGGTAGTGTCGCAGTCACACAGTTTGGGGGTTCAAGTCCTGCTCCGGGTGACTGTGAGGAGTTTGGTGTGTTCTCCCTGTGTCCGCGTGGGTTTCCTCCGGGTGCTCCCTGTCCTCCCACGGTCCAAAAACACATGTTGGTAGGTGGACTGGCGACTCAACAGTGTCTGTAGGTATGAGTGAATATGTGTGTGTGTGTGTGTTGCCCTGTGAAGGACTGGTGCTCCCTCCAGTGTGTATTCCTGCCTTGTGCCCAGTGATTCCGGGTAGGCTCCGGTAAACACTGAACTACATAAGGGGTTACAGATAATGAATGAATGAATGAATGATATGAATGATATTATGTGGATTTATGGTTAAGAGGTTAGTTAAGTGATAGGTCTGTGTTAAGTTGCTCTCCAGCAGTTTAAAAATTATTTTACACAAAGACCTTGGTTTTGTCTTAGTTTGCTATGTTAGAGTGAAGAGTAAATTATTGTAGTAAAAACAAATAAAATTGATTATCATTTTATCACACATACACACACACAGACTCATTAATTCATTCATTGCCTATAACCGCTTATCCAGTTCAGGGGCGTGGTGGGTCCAGAGCCTACCTGGAATCACTGGGCGCAAGGCAGGAACATGCCCTGGAGAGGGGTGCCAATCCTTCACAGGGCAACACACACACTCACACATTCACTCACACCAACAGACACTTTTGAGTCACCAATCCACCTGCCATCTCTGTTTATGGACCGTGGGTAGAAACCAGAACACCTGGAGGAAACCCACGCAGACACGGGGGGAACATACCAAACTCCTCACAGAAAGTCACCCAGAGTGGGACTTTAACACCCACCTCTAGATCCCTGGAGCTGTGTGACAGTGACACTACCTGCTGTGCCACCCACTCACACACACATATTAACATATTTTTATATGAATATTCAATGCAGCGTAATTGAAAGCTGCCACTTTAATTTCTTGAATTCACTTGCCTGTGTTGAGCCCATGGGTCTGGGCTGCTCCATGGCCCCCTTCAGGACCTCAAGTTCCAGGCTCTCCTCACTCCCCCTTGTGGCCAGCATGCCACCCTCTTTGGTGATGGTGTAGACCCGCGGTTTTACTGAACCCTCTGCACACCGAGGCTGCTGCTGCTGGGGAGGCTGGTGCTGCTGCGGCTGGTCCTCAGAGGAAAGGTTACGCTCGGTGGAGAGCCGACGCTTGGAACTACAATGTGCCGGACTAGGAAGAGTGCCCGGCTGAAGCTGCTCTTGGCTAGGCTTGGCTCCTGAAGCTGTTCTTGAGTATGGATGCAGGTGGTTATTGTTGTGTAATCGGCTGATGTCTGGAGACTCTGCGTCTTGGCCAATGAAGGTGTCAGACAGCAGGTGATCTACAGGAGAGAGAGAGAGAGAGAGAGAGAGAGAGAGAGAGAGAGAGAAAGAGAGAGAGAGAAAGAAACTGAGTAAATCATCTTCAGAGATGAGTACCATCTTGGCAACAGTTGTTCATGCTTTAAGGAGCCAATAAAGCTCTTCTCTAATGAAAGAGAAATTGAAGAAGGCATGAGACTGGATGGTAAAATGGCTTTGGTTGTGAAGGTCATTTAAATGTTTTGGAGTTACAGCTCCGATTAAAACCCAACAGGAGTATTTAATTCCTGTTAACTCCTGCTATACATAAGTGCATTCATGGATGTTCGATATTCTTGCAAAGAAGGAAATAAAAAGAAAAAACAGGAAAAATATTTGTGTTCTAACCTGATCCGTTGCGGTTCTCAGGGTGTGTGTGGGACAGGTATTCTCCAAATGCTCGAGCTGCTCTAGAGAGAGGCATACATAGATCAAACTGAGGACATGCTCAACATGACACTGTTTACATGTTTACATATATTTTATGCATTTTTCTGAAATAAACCACTTTCATGTAACAGGTCAATAGTAGCTTCCAAGCTGTTGATACTTAGTAGCTCCCAAATGACAACAGGCACTGCCCAATCTCAAATAAACCAATGTTACACTGCCCACTAAATCACTTACAGAAACCTAAATACATGAATTTTATTTTGGTTTGGTTTGTTTTTAGTCTGTTCATACTCTGAATTCTGCAAAATACATATAACTGAGAATGTTAACAAAGGTGGAAAATAACTGTGGCCTTTATATTTTAATAATATAGCAAAATTATGAGAGTTGGACAACACCTGAACCCTCAGCCCTATATATACCCTCCAAACTCACGCGATGGACAAAGGTGCTCTCACCTCCGTCCTGTCTATCCAGTCCCATTTTATCACATTTCCAACTGGAGGCTCGGCTTCATGCACATTCCTAAGCCACACTAAATTCCTGCCCAAAAGTACATTGCCTCCCAGTTTCAGCCTTCAAGGGTGTTGTTCGTACTAGCCAATATCCAGTTAATATAGAAAATATCCAGCAAAACATACAGTTTTCAGTTTACAATGACTTTGAACACCTTCACACATGTTGAATGTAGGGCTGTGCCGTATCGTGTCATGTGCAAAATTTAATGCTAAAAAATTGTGATTATCATGATTTTCTGACTTGTTTACACATCTATCTATCTTTACACTTACATTGCGCTTTTCTACATACCCAAGGACGCTTTTACAATCCACACTGCTCAGAACACTCAATCCACACACACACTGGCAAGAAGCGGCAGCCAAATGCGCACAGCGTACTCTCAACCAGGTACGACCGTCCACCTGGAGGACTGCATCGGGCACTAGGGTTTCACCCAGGACAGAGTGCCAATCCATATCTGGGCACACACATTCACTCATACAAACAGACATTCATTCACATACACACTCATTCACTCATACACCAAGATATTTTATTAGAGAGGCCAATTCACCTACCCTCCATGTTTTTGGACTGTGGGAGGAAACCGGAGACCCCGGAGGAAACCCACGCAGACACGAGGAGAACATGGAAACCCCACCCAGATGGGACTTGAACCCGAGATCCCAGCACTGAGAGGCAAACGTGCTAAGCCACTAAGCCACTAAGCCACCGTGCAGCATCATTGCAGTTACACATAATATGGCACATATTAATTACGTCATTTAGACGTAAAAATTGGCTCCCAAATAGGACTGACTTCAGTCGTGTGGAGGTGGTTTGTAAATAAAACATCAATATTATAAATATGTTTTATACAATGTCAGAATCTTAGTAAGTTACTGTTGTTTACAAAATAAGCAAATGTTTCTTGTGAATATTTGAATTTGTTAGAGTTGTATTAAAATAAAATGTAATTAAATATAATTTGAATAAGAAATATAATATTCATTTAATATAATTAACATTAATATAACATCTATTTTGATGCAGTCATATATTCTTGAAATTAATAAAATTATTTTTAGTTTTTTTCATATCGCCAAAAATATCGTTATTGCCAAAATACCCTGAAATATCATGATATTATTTTAGGGCCATATCGCCGACCCCTAGTTGAATGTAAGATCATATGTAAAGGCTTTCATGGTTGTGGTAAACTGAAAAGGAGTTACTGCGAGTAGGCTGTAGCAGCAGCCGAAGTTATAGAGAAAACGACTAAATGTTGCACTAATCTTGTCTGTGTAACAATATCATTGCAGCATTCCAAAGGCTCCAGAAAGTTTTTGTCAACATATATCACTGTAACAGAGTAAATATTATCTTACTGCCCAGCAGTAATTCTTAGGTGAAAAAAAGATGCTGGGAATGACTGCTTAAAACATATTAGATGAACTTCAGCAGAAAAATCTCTGGAAATACAATCTGGTATGATTTGGGGCTCTTTCACAGTCTGCTCATTGTGTCACACAAGAGGAATAAACATGTCCGGACTGCACTTTTGCTTTATTCATAGATTTCATTAATAAGCGATTATGCCTCAGCTCCTTCACATTTTCACAGAATTGGTGGTCTGTCATTTCACACTTACACTTCAGTGTGTAATATAACAGGCTACTTTTATTACTACTCTTCTCAAAAGCCTATTTCCACCGTGTAAATACTGCATTGTGGAATCGCAGTCATGATCTCTTTATGGTACAATTTCCTCTACTGCTCTCTAGTGCATGGCAGTCCACAAGGTCCACAGAGTGGGACAGTACTGAGCTCTCCGCAGCCAGCAGAAAACTGCCCAGCTCAGCAAAATAAGGAAAACCAATAGAAGATAATGGCATGTGTCGTGGGTTCCTGTTTAAACTGGATGACCTGTCTGCCCACACATGGCTGTACGTGACGAAGGAAAGCCCCCATAACACACAGACCCGATTCAATAACAGGTTTACCCAATGGGGCGTGAATCAATAAATTGATTCTAGAAACAAGGAGTACTGCTTTGTCCAATCAGGTCACACAAAAGCATATGGTGGCTGTTTTAGTTAATGGCTAAAATAATGAATGCAGCTAGACTTAATGGATTGCAAACAGGACGATCCAATACAGTGGAGCTACAATATTCACTGGGCTGGAAAGGAGAGGCATGTTTTAAAGGGTATGTGATGGAATATAGATTTCTATCTTTTATTTTTTTAAATAAAGCTGTACACAATATGTAGCTGATGTTATTCCATCATCGTCTGTAACTCCTTATCCAATTCATGGTTGCTGTGAGTCTGGAATCCTTCACAGGGTGACACACACTCACAAATTCATACCTATGGACACTTTATAGTAGCCAATCTACCTACCAATGCGGGTTTATTGGACTGTGGGAGGAAACCTATGCGGACATGGGGAGAACACACCGAACTCCTCACAGACAGTCACATAGAGTGGAGGAACCCACAGGTTCAGTACCCTGTACTGTGTGACAGCGACATTACCTGTTGCACAACAGTGCCGCCCAAGTGGGAATCTGAGTTACCTGAATAAGTAACAAACATAAAACCAAGACAATCATGGTATGGTTATGGTAAAACAATTACTGTTAAATTAAAGGTTTTTACATGTTTTCTATTCATCTGTGGCGTAAAAGCAATGAGTAAATCACCTAGTCACACTGAACTCTGACTGCCTTTATAAAAAAATTGAACAATGGCAATGAAAAATGTATTGTTGCTGTTTGTAGTTATAAAATCTTAACAGAAATAATGATAAATCAACCTCCAAGAATAAAAGATAAAATACAAAAAACTAAATACAAGCCCAGCATTGGATCGCATTCAGGATCATCCAGTTTTTTAAATGTACACAACTCAAGAAAAATGAATGGAGAAGTGATTTATTTTTAAGGAAACCAGGCATAAGAGAGACTGAATTTACACAAGATGTGGAGGAAGGCTCATTACAGTGTGTCCTTGCTTTTATTCCTGCCTCACATCAAACACCAAGGTGAACTGTGCAGTTCAAGCCAAAGGAGGAACTATAGTAAATATGAATTATTACTTTGCTCAGGCCCTGTGACATGATATATGACCAGCATTAGTAGTAAATCCAGAATAGAGTGTGATTGCATGTATATTGTGTGTGGATGTGATGTAGCTGAGGGGTGTAATATATATATATATACATACACCACACACACACACACACAAACACACACACACACACACACACATACACACACACACACACACACACACACACACACACACACACACACACACACACACACACATATAAACTGTTTCATGTTGTTGTAAGAATTTACATGTTGTAGAATATCAGTAGGCTCAAGACAAACAGGACCAAAAGGGAAACACACTGTTCAGACAAACATTTCTTTGGTAATAAAGTTGTAAACCTCAATACAGTTCACACAGTAGAAAACTGAATGATATTATATCATTTCACATATTTGTAGAATGTGTTTCAGCATTGAATTCTCTCCCATTGTTGCTAGCACTGAATTCTGAAAAATGACTGCAGGGCCCACCAGGATGAACTATGTCCTCACTAAAAACAATCTTTCATTTCTATTCCCTTCCAGATGCTTTTCTGTGGTTCAACCCAATGACCTCACACCAAACGCCAGAGAAATGCATAATGCATCACAGAAGCATGCGCATGCATATGTTCTCCAGATTTATCATCTGCAGCATCTCTGCAGCCTCAGAAACATCTGCACATTCCTCCAGTGCTCTCCTTCTGTTTTCTTCTGTTCAAAAGCTCGACATTTCAGTTATAATTGCTTTCATCCTGTGCTGTGGAACATGTGCAAACTGTTTCCTTCAGTTTCTCTCCCTTTCACACATAATACTAATGACAATACCTTCCCACACACACACACACACACCTCCTGGAGGCACATATTCCATATACCAAAACACATATTCATTCACACACATGCGCATGTGCAAACTCGCACACACACACACACACGGAAATTAATGCAAATTGACATTCAGAACTTCTAATCGACATAATCTTGTCTAAATTGATTATATCAACTATTTTTATTCTGTTGTGTACCCACTGTGTGTTCAAGAACTGTCTCTTTAAAACCACGCCACCGAGCTGTAGTCACGTGATACTGCCCCTATCTGCAACATGGAAGCAACTGACCAAGCGACTCTAGACGCTCGTACAAAAGAAAAACAGTGTCTATGATATGGATGTGCTGTGTTTTGACTATAATTAAGACGACAGTGCTCAAAAAGTAGCTACCAGCAACATTAGAAAAAATATCCCAGCTTTAATACTGGAGAATATTTACAGTCCAAGCCGCGTCACTGAACTATGAGGGTCTTAAATACAAAAACAAATTAATCGTTCATTTGTAATTGTGGTAAAATTATTAATCGTGATACCGATTTGTGCTCATATCGCCCAGCACTATTCTACATATTAACTACTTTCACACACATGCTAGTTTCTGTGCACTACTAGGACTTGTGGTTATACGTTAATAAAATAAAAAGATGATGAGGAATAACAGTGTAGTGCTTTTCAAGCAATTTAATTACGTAACAGAAGTCAGAAACCATCATTATTTTTCTTTCCAGATAAGATACTGATCAATTTCTCAGAGCTAGAAAAAACAAAAACATTTTTTTAGCATTTAATCTTCAACCTTCGCCATTTGTCTTCCATTCATTTTGGGAGACTTCACAAAAAGACTTTCAATTTTTCTAGGAAATCTTTGAAGATTTTAAAGAATTCAAGGAATACACATCTCTAAATGAAGTCACAGAAGGTGGCTCCATTCTGCTTTCCACAAGATGAATAATTCCAATTACATCAAACGCACCAGATTATTACCTCATACCCCACACCTCAGATACAGGGACAGGTGAGGTGCTCTAGTTTTCCTTTTCTCAGTAATGGCTTCCAGACTGTTACACATCATTTCAGATTCATAGTGCTGAGTCTTCTCACAGGAGAAGGGTGACAGAAACACCACTGGATTTGTTTTTCAGATCTGAAACCAGAGATAAGCTTGATTTTCTCCCGTCTCTCAGAGATGAAAGCTTTAAGTACTGTTTATCTGATGATAGTGGTTTCAGTGGTCTGTCAGGAGTCCCATTTTTCAATAACTTTAAATCTTTCAGCCTCGTTTTGCTTTTACAGGTTTTCCCCTTTGACTTCCTACAGCAAGTGGATTATCCTATATTTAAACTCTTGAAACCTGATTCACTTTTCAGAACAGAATATAAGCATGAACAAAATAACAGCTGCTCTATATATTATACAAATATAAGCAACACATTGTTGCCCCCGAAAATGTGTGTAAACAATCCCACAAACATTCACAAAGCTAAAACTGTCAGCGGCAATCACACACACACATAATTTTCTGGCTGTAGGCAGATTGCTCTTTGTGGATGCTTTCAATAATTAAACACTAGCCAGCACGTGCTTATAACGTGGTCTCTCTCTCTCTCTCTCTCTCTCTCTCTCTCATCCAAACAGGAATCATGTTGGAGAGGTACACTAGGAACAAATTGTGAGTAGAGAACTCTGTAAAAGATAAGACAAATTAGTAGAGTACCTGTGTGAACATGCCTTTGGCCCATAATATTTTTACCCTTTAAGGCGATTTATAAGTAAAATTATTTCTCAATGCTGTTGCTGCATTTATTTTGACAACAACCTCACTAACAATGTTTGTGTTACAAATTACAATTGGGAGCAAGAAGAAATGTCTTAGCTGCTCTTTATATTTCAAATAAACAAATCAATAAGCTATAAATTGCATTGAGAATGTGTGTAAGTTTGAATCCAACAATAAAAATAATTTTACATAGTGATATAAGATATGGTACCACACAAAGTTTAAATTCCACAAGTCAGTAATAAAGCAGTAATTCATTCATTCATTCATTCATTATCTGTAACTGCTTATCCAGTTCAGGGTCGTGGTGGGTCCAGAGCCTACCTGGAATCATTGGGCGCAAGGCAGGAACGAACCCTGGAGGGGGCGCCAGTCCTACACAGGGCAACACAGACACACACACACACATTCACTCACACCTACAGTCCCTTTTGAGTCGCCAATCCACCTACCAACGTGTGTTTTTGGACTGTGGGAGGAAACCAGAGCACCCGGAGGAAACCCACGCGGACACGGGGAGAACACACCAACTCCTCACAGACATTTAAAGATTTAAATACCAAGTATTGAGGCCCATCTGCTACTGTACACAAGAAAGCAGCATTCTAAAATTAATACCCAGCACAGGCAGACTTCAGGAGGTTCTAAAGGGTTAAATGGTATTACTACAATCAGAACATTTTTGCTGTGAAAATGTACAAAACACTTACATTCTTTCCTCTGCAGCTCTCTCACATACACACACTTTCTTCCCCACTATCTCGCTCTCCTCTCAAGCCCTTGTACTGTCTGCTCTGTTTGAGTGCTTCATCTGGGAGCACCTCGCATGTTTTCATCCATGTGACAGAGGCAGAGAAGGAAAAAGAGGCGGACAGAAGGAGGTAAAAACAGCAGGGAATGGAGGAGTGGGCTGCTGAAAGAGTGAGAAACTAGGAAGACAGCTATGCTAGACAGTTTCAGAGAACTGACATAGACAGTGAGGTAGGAGAATGAGCTGTACAAACACAAGAGGGTTTAAGGAGCATAATTCCAGCTGTACATTCAGAGTCCACTGCACACTCAGGTAAAAGAAGGGCTGGGCAATACAGAAGAATAATCTTTTCAAGGTTCCTCAAAAACACTAAAATGTACTTTGGGCTATACATTGTATTGTCATTAAGCTCGCTTCCGCTTCTAATGGCTACAAGGTGTCTCATTAAGAATAACCGTATATCTTGTATTTCTAGCCTTTGACAAAACGGAGCAAAAATGCATTGATGTTTAAAAACAATTATCAACAACCTAAACTGCTATGATTTTTTTCAAAATTTCATTGTGGGTTAGAGCCCCGCTCTGGGTGAGTGCCTTTGAGGAGTTTGGTGTGTCTGTGTGGGTTTCTTCTGGTTGCTTTGGTTTCCAACCACAGTCCAAATACAAGTGATAAGAGAAGTGTTAAATGAATTGGCTACTCAAAAGTGTCCATAGATGTGAGTAGGTGTGAGTCACCCTGTGAAGGGCTGTATCCTCTCCAGGGTGTGTTCCTGCCTTGTGATCAGTGATTCTGGGTAGGGGTGATTCCCCACTATTTGCTAGCTCTCCAATCTGTTTGCGTGCTCAAACCTGGTCTAATGTGTTTACAAAGCCCCAGTGTCAGTAAATGGGCAAAAAACAAAGTGCCTTGGTCTGGTATGCTAGGCTTTCTCTCACTCTCCTCGCAGAGAAAAGCATATAGAGTATTTGAGACAACAATTTGAGACCTCTAAATGTTGAAAACCATGAACACGAGATGAGGATAATACTCTATTCCTGCTCCATAGGTGGGGAATATTTACATTTTTTTGCTCTTTCACTTTATTTACAGTGGAAATTGATGCGACCTGAGCTACAAATGAGTTTCTGTGGTAATTCAAACAGTAAATAAATACTAGCAGATATGTTCAATTTCAGCCACTTACAAACAGTAGTTTATTTCCTCAATTATACCATTCCACCTTAAAAGCACTAAAAAGACCATTTCTCCACAGTCGAAGATGTTCCCTTTATATCCAATGAAACCGGATGAATGTTGCTCTCTAAAAACAAGTTTTATAAACATATTCTTTATTATAAAATCAAAATGTATCCCAGTGATGACAAAACAACCCCACTTTACACACCACTAGCCAAATGCATCTTGTTAGAGAGTAGAAAGGCTTTGCATGGTGACACAGGAAATTCACAAGCATGCAAGAGCCAGATATGGACACAGAAAAAAGCACATACACATAAGCACACAACCACCCACACACAAGCTTTATAACTGTACACTCTGTGCCCCTATCAGAGCAGTGTACTAACTAGTTCATTGAGTATGAGAGGAATCCTTCAGTGACTTCAGTCTTACCTCCATCTGCCACATCAGTAACATATGGTACTGATGATAGCCACAGGGTAAGTTTTTATACAACTTATTTCCAAAAACAAAAACAACAGCGTATAAGATTATTCAGATCCTTAGAATTTCAATCACTAATTTACTCAGTAATAGGTAGAGCTTTGAGCTGTTCCTGTTGTACTTCTACTCAAATGATTATTTGGGAAGGTACTTTTACCCAAGCAGTTTTTGGTGGCATTTTTTTTTGTTAAACAATAGCTTTCCCTAAGTTAGATTTAGGTCATAGTTCCTGAACCAAAGGTGAGTATAGCACCTATACTCAGGTCTGCCTGGAAAGGGAACAAAGTGGTCTTCAAGGGGGGGGGGGGTAGTGGGATATCAAGGGCACTATGTAAGAGAAATCAATGAACACATTCAGAGTATCAGAAGATAAATATTCTTAACAAAAGCCATGCAAATAGATTTACCAATTATATATTTTAATATTTCCTCATAAAGGGATGTTTAAAATGAAAAAAAAAATATTCCTGTGGGTGGGTTTCCATGCATTCTAGAGATAAAAAGGATATACAAGCACAATAGCAGTGCGAGTTAAGCTCTGTATAAAGATGAATGTGAACCTGCAGAAGCTCAGACTGTAGCCACCAGCAGCCTGCTGTCCTGCATCAAGCTAATTCATTAAAAAGCACAGTTTGTTCCTCTGAGCCCCAGCTTGGCCATACGCCGTGTCTACGTGTGACATGACCTCTTTCTCTTCTCTCCTCCTCCTCCTCCTTCTCACACACTCACACCTTCTCTCGCTCTTCTCTGCTAATCCCTCGCTCCACACATCCATAAATGAGCAGCAGGACAAGCTGAACTGTCAAACAGCACGCTGCCTCATCTGATCTCCTGGACTTCTCGTTCCTACACTCTCCCACTCCACTCTCTCTCTCTCTTCTCTCTCACACGTTCTCTCATCCTGTTTCCCTCTTATTTTCTACTCTATTTTTTCACTCTATTTCTTTCTACTCATTGGTGTCTCTCTATGTCCACTATTTTTCTTCTTGCCCTACCTTTTTTCTCTCCCTCAGATATTTTTCTTTTCATTTTCTACTTTTTCTGTTTCACTCTTGACTTTCTGTGCTTCCCTTTCCTTTGTATTTAGTTTAGTATTTCTCTTAAATGTACTGCCCTTTTTTACTACTTCTTGCTTTTTTTCTCAACACTGTAATGTTTCAAATGCCTCCTCCTTGTTTTAAAATTACCACTCACTGTCACACAGCTGTCTGGAGTTTGGTGTGTTCTCCCTGTGTCTGTGCGGGTTTCCTCTGGCTGCTCTGGTTTCCTCCCACACTCCACAAATACACGTTGGTAGGTGGATTGGCGACTCAAAAAGTGTCCATGCGTGTGTGTCGCTCTACGAAGGACTGGTTCCCCGTCCAGGAGAAAATCTGCATAAAAATCTGCATAATTCAACTGCTATGTCATAATTAAAAATGTCATGTACATGAAGTTACCAAGTCTATAGCTGAATTCACTTATCTCCAAATGTTTGAGTTTCTAGTGCCATTCAAGCACAGAACCTTGCACATCACTCTTGAAAATCTTATTTACAAAGCGATTCTTTAAACAGTCACACAAGTTGGCACATCCAGAAAAAGAGTGGTACATTTAAACAATCTCATACATAATGTGACAAAAACAATAATAATAGCACAATATTTCCAAAATAGTTGCCAAAGTTTTTTTTTTTTTTCACCCTGAGAGATGTATTAATCACCTCATTTGCCCTCATGCCACCAATAAACATTATTAATTTGTTAGTTGGTGTTATTATTCATAGCACTCTTACATAAGGCAAGAGACAGCACACCATTAGGAGGGAGTATCCAGCTTGTCACAAAGAACACATAATCCTGACCATGTGCATCACCCCGACACATACACAATGTTAATTACATGCTTAATCTGAACCACACTACCACTTCTAAACAATCACGGACAGCTTCATCCTTTCATTAGCATAATTACTGTACATTCAGCTATTTACAAAAATACCTCCACCCTTCATAGTTATCTCACCAGCTTATCAGTGTATCTTAAGACATGTCGATAATTCTCTCACTCACAGAGCAATGATTGCTTTTGATACACTTTTCATTACTCTTTTTAAGTTATATAACCTCTAAAGGCCAAAGAATATTCAAATTTCGCATGTACTTATACTGTGAATTTAAAAATATATGAAAACAAAGCATATAGGCTACAGAACAATGCTTCCAATATCTGTATGATGACAGAACACTGACACAAAAGACCTGTGTTAGGTAATAATCAATTTATCATTGTAAAAGTCCACAGTCCCGTACAATATCATTGACTAAAATATTGTCATCATTTATTGATTTATCTCTTTCAAAACATATAAAGACAATAGTAATCATATAAACAGATATAAATGAACTTATAAATGTGCTATGTTAATATGATATCTGACATTACTGTTTGGCAAAGCATAGAATAGACAACAACATGCAAAATGCCACCTGTTACAGTGGAGTTTTTGACATCCTCAGACTACAGCTTTAAGTTCCAGACAACAGATCTGGGTCTACTGAATAAACACAGTCATGTCCCAACTCTAGTAAAAATTAACATCAGATGAAAGGACCTCAGACAAAAAAAAATAGGCTAAGCCCCCAGACACATCACAGTGTCATGGACAAACTGAAAATAAAATATATTACAACTGCAAAACAGATCTATTATCAGGTTCTAATAATAATATCTTTAACTCACATAATATTATTGTTTTCTTCAGCCACTCCATTATTCATTCATTGACTATAAATCACTTATCCAGTTAAGGGTCGTGGTGGGTCCAGAGCCAGCCAATCACTGGGCGCAAGGCCCCTGGAGGGGGCGCCAGTCTTTCACAGGGCAACACACACTCACATATTCATTCACACACTGACACCTATGGACAATTTTGAGTTGTCAATCCACCTACCAATGTGTGTTATCGGACCGTGGGAGGAAACAAGAGCACCCGGAGGGAACAGACCAAACTCCTCACAGACACTCACCCAGAGTGGGACTTGAACCCACAACCTCCAGGTCCCTGGAGCTGTGAGACTGTGACACTCCCTGCTGCGCCAAATAAAAATTAAAAAGCAATGTTCTCAGTTTAAACACATAGCACTGATATTCTCCACTAGCACAGGCTAATGGAACCGAGGTTTCCAGTGTTTTCTTCAGCAACTATTTAAATACAAAATTACACGAAAGCACATATTCAACTGCAGTTTGTACAAATGGAACAAATGCTTAAAGCAAAGGATCAAGCTTTGCTGTCATATTATGTTGATATGATTCATCTACTACTAATAACAGTCTAATACCAGCTGACATTTCAACACGCAGTCTTACAGTTATTTGCATAACAATACACACTTGTCACTATCCAACATTATATAGGCCATACACGTTTTACTACCATTCTTTTTCTGGATTGTGGGAGAGCAGATTGGGATGAATAAATTACAAATGGAGCTCCAATTAATGTTTGGCTCATAGCGTAAGTAGTTTTACTATTTTCTTCTTCTTAATTTATGTCTGAAATGTACACAATATGTCCCAATATTTGTGGTGACTTTGTGTGAATTCAACTGATTTAAGTTGCACTCATTGCTGAAACAGGTGTACAACTGAGCATGCGCAGCTTGTTTAATGGCCAGAGAAAACCACTGACCAATAGTATGGATGCTCTGGAGCATGCACATCTGAGCCTAAGGTCACCATACCCAGTTCCACATGTAGGCTACAGGGGTACAAAGACCCTAGGCACTGGTCTGTTCAATAGTTAGTCTGTGCTGCGCCACCCAAAACCTGAGGGATAAGCAGAAATTTTTGATCCAAAACTAATCATCCAACATCAGTGCCTGACCTCAATAATGTTCTAATGGCTGAGTGCCATTAAATCCTCATAAAAAGTGTTCCCACATCTAGTCTAAAGCTATCCCACTTTAGCAGAATGTGTCACTTGAGCAAAAGGGGCCAATCTCCTATTTCTCACACTGTTACCTCTAACTGTAAGAAATCGAGCATCAAGTATATATACCAATTTATTATAAACATAATCAATATTCAATGCCATATCTTTTGTGGCAGTTTAGAATACATAGATATGCATTACTACTTCTCAAATTTCTCTTCAGCCTTGACAATCTATTATAAGCATTACAAGTAACTTTGAGACCTTAGAAGATATTAAAGTAGCTCTGCACACTGGCCAAATATAATTACCACCATTAGTGTGGTATAAATAATATTAAGGAGTGGAGAAAGTATGTTATTAAATGACTCTCGTGTACATCAGCCATTAATGCTTGCACTGTGATATTATTATTTTCTTGTCTTGAAATTTGGGAGTAATAATCCCTGATCAATTCTGACATTAAAGGCAACAATTGTAATCAAAAAAACTTTTTTTATATAAAACTCAGACGATGTTTCCACACCATTTGCTAGCTCTCCAGTCTGTCTGAGCACTGAAAACCAATCTAATGTGTTTAAGAAGCCACAGTGTCAGTCGGTATGCCAGGCTTTCTCTCTCTGTCTGCTGATGGCAGAAACAATAATGGGAGGATTTTAGACAGCAAATAGACCTCCAAACATTAAAAAGCATTAACCAAGAAGAGGATACTGCTCTATTCCTGCTCCATGGGTGAGGAATATTGACTTCTGAATATTGACTTGTTTTCTGCTGTTTTGGATCACTTACTGAGGCTGCACAAAGTTTCTACTAGTTCAACTTTGGCCACATACAAACAACAGTCGTTTTTTCCCTCAAACATACCATTTCACCTTGAAAGTTGAGGAGCTTCAGATTGTAACAAACCAGAGAGAACTGTGTTTCCCCACAATCGTAGATGTTCCCTTTAACAAATACACGTTTGCTGATATAACACATTATGATAAACATAACCATGAGGTTTTGTTTTTGCATTGTGTAAGATCAGGCAATCAAAAGAACAATGTATTATACCTGAAGATTTCATTTTCTCACTTCCTGGAACCCATCACAACCTCAACATCATGAATTAAAGAAAAAATAAACACCAGTTTCTTGAAAGTCAGCAATGTCGTGTCAGAATGTTACTCTATTTGAGTAAGGACCTCACATAGTGATGACCCTTTGGTATAACTTTACACTTACCACTATGTTACATCATAGAGAGAGAGAGAGAGAGAGAGAGAGAGAGAGAGAGAGAAATAGTATCCTTAGCTTGCTCTATATGTTACCTGTAAATAAAAGATGTCCAATGATGTAAGCAACCATTTCCAGCAGTTAGCACACCCTCTTATCCAGAGCGACTGACAAATAAACATAATCATCTTATTCTCCAATTCTCACCAATACAAAATATGATTAGTGTCCAAATATCACTGAACTAAGATACAAGGTTGGTGTAACTTTTATTTTCTGACCATTGAGACTACTACTAATGCAGGTTTTTACTAAACAGCACAGTGCAGTATGGGTACTAGTCTGACTAGTGTCAGCCATTGTACATGGGCTGTACACTACTTTTCACGGTGCATTGTTTGATTGTTTGAGTTTGATAGACTGAATGCCCCAACAACCACACCTCTCACTACCCACCAAGTGCAACGACACACGCACACACAAGCACAAAAACAACCAAAAAAGACAACACAACCCCTAAAAGAACCCCTAAAACCACTAACAGTGCTCCCACCATAAGTCCCAGGCCTTCCCAGTATATGGCATCTGATACAATCTATTCAAAAGATTGGTACCAAAAGGGCTGAACTCAATGGTGTTTTCCTGTCCTTGGTAACATGTCTGTCACACTCTTGTCCTGTCTCGTGTGTTCCTGTTCTGTTTTTGTTTCCTTTGTCTATCATGTACTCTGTCAGCACATGGCTCTCTGTTCGTTTTGGTCCTTGTCTCCACCCTAGCCCCACCTTAGTCCCGCCTCAGTCTCTGCCCTCTCGTTATCCTTCCCAGGTGTTCCTTGTCTGTGGTCTATGTTACTGTGTGTATATATAGTCCCTGGTTTTCAGTGCTCCCTTGTCTGCTCTTGCGTGTAGATGTGTGTTTCATTGTCTCAGTGTTTCAAGTGCATCTGCATCGGTTCACAGTTGTTTTCTGTTTTGCTTCTATCCTAGTTTGTTTCTGTTTATTTCTGTTCGGATTTAGTCTAGTTTGTTTTATCTGTTTGTTGTGTTTGCTTTTGTTTTGTATTAAATACTCCCTCGCGTTTATGTCCGCCTCATCGTACTCCCTCAGCCGTGACAACTTCTAGTTGAAGTGAACTTAAGTTCACTTTCCCAGAAAGGATAAAATAACCAAACACTATCAAGGCATTAACATCTATTACATGTAATAGATGTCAGAATTTTAAAAAACAAACAAAAAACAAAAAACTTAAACTACTTCAAACAATTTTTGGAATTACAAAATTTTACAGTGGGCCAACTGAACATAAGCTAATTAGGAAACTAATATTAGTGTTAATGTATGTGTTTTTCTTTCTATGAACAGTTTTAAGTTTATAGTGTCAAGCAAATAGAAAAATATGGCACTGAACTAAAATTATATCCATAGGTTAAGCAGATTCCTATTTGATTCATGTTTTGGATCGTGCAGTGAAATACTGCAAAACAGAACAATCAAACAAATTTTGATCTATAAGATGATCCTATTGCAGCAATTGCAGTGCTCAAATTTGTAAAAATATGCTTACTCTGGAGTGATTAGGACTGGGCATTAAGAAAAGTGAGGAAAAGAAACCTGGATCCGCTGAGAGTTCCTAGTCATTTAATGGGTTCATCCCTGAATTATTGTAGGAAGATAGAAAAAATGCTTCTGTAGACACAAAATGTATACACTTAATTCTGCTGGTAAAGCTGATGATGCTGGCTGTGACAAGAATCATCCAGGCAAATAAATGAACTGCAGAGAGAAGAAAAAGAAATGCCATGTCTGTTCAGCAGTAAAAAAAATGTTACAGATTGTAACTACTTTAATTTCAGATCAGGGAAAAATATCACATACACATCCTGTGCTTGATTGACTTCAAAAGTAATTACTCAGCAAATGGTTGAAATGCTAAAACCCTGAAAATAGAAGGTCAAAAAATAGAACCTTTTATTCAGTATTCATTGTCCAGTTGTCTAGATGTCTGAGATATGAAGTGATGTTTCAAGACAGATGGGCACCTGAACTTTACATACCCCCCATTCAGTATTTGGCTTCAGTGTCAGACAAGCTAATGTGCCTTTTACTCAGACAAAGAGACTGGAGGGAACTGGGCCCGGTTAAAAGAGAGTAAATGGTATTAGGGGGCGGATTATAGAGATAACCTGACACCCAATTCAATCATAACAGTAAGCCAAGTCTGAGCCTCCATTGTCTGTCTGAGATTAGAATTTAAAAGGTGCCTCAGTCACTCATTTACTGTAAGCTTATGTTAGCTTGTATTACATTTTAAGATGTGCATTTCAGTTAGATAATACATCCGTTCAAAAAACCATGGCAGCACTTAATGGGATTAAATGAGGAAGGGAAGCTATGGAGGAAATGGAAATGATGCCAAAATATAATGTTATTACAATAACTTCTTAGGCATCAAGTGACTTTGACTCTAATATAAAGACAAGTAACACACACTACTGAACAGGACCAAGTTAACCTCCAAGTCTATAACTGTAAGTTAAGTTGATGATGGTTTTCCAAACAGCAATGACCAAGTGCTCTCATCTAAGGTAAGGTAACGTTGATTAATTCATTCATTCATATCCGGAAACTACTTCAATGCAGTGGGTCCAAAGCCTACACAGAATTACTGGCTGTAAGCAGGAACACATCCTCAGCAGAGCATGAGTCCATCACAGGGCATCACACACTGACACAGTGACTTAAACCCTCACAAACATGGTCGCTAATGCACAGCCAATTGACCTACCAAACTGTGTTTTTTATACTGTGGGAGGAAACTAGAAGAACCCCACATACACTGAGAGAACACACCAAACTTCTCACGGACAGTGACCCAAGAATTGAACCCAAAACCCTAGATCCCTGGAGCTGAACATCAACTTCCATCATGTCACTTTGCCCATTCAAAATTTATCTGAATTCCTGTTTATTTAAAGGGAGCCTGTTTCTTTTTGCTTTAGTAGTAGCTTCTGCTTTTCTGGTTGGACAGCTCTCTATGGAGCTGGATCTTTAACCTAGAGTGGCAGGGGACAGAGAACATTGCTTTTATCATTCATGGAATATCAATAAAGAAGCAGGAGCTTACGATCCTCAGCATACATATTACAGAGCACCACACATGAAGCATACACACTAGTCATGTAGTGAAG
This sequence comes from Hoplias malabaricus, assembly GCF_029633855.1. Classification (NCBI taxonomy): domain Eukaryota; kingdom Metazoa; phylum Chordata; class Actinopteri; order Characiformes; family Erythrinidae; genus Hoplias; species Hoplias malabaricus. Next base: position 14,251,885 of record NC_089820.1, on the reverse strand, counting down.
AAGGTGCAGCAGTGTCTTTCTTTTACGTCATGAAGTTGCAGAAGTTTGGCATTAATCCAAAAAGCATATTTTCAAGCTGAATCGCCACCTGTTACCTCACATACCTCTGCAGAGGGTGGTAAAGACAACTCATCATATCACTGGGGTTGAAATTCCTTCACTGGATGAACTGTATAGCAACAAATGTCTGAGGAAATCCAAAAAATAACTCAAGAGCCCACCCACCCTAGCCACAGTATACTCTCACTGTTGATATTCAGCATCAGACAGTTCAGCAGCATACAACTACAACCAGCCCGCTTAGGGACAGTTTCTGTCCACAGGTCATCAGGCTGCTGAACTGCCAGAAGCACTGTAATACAGCCCCACACTCTGACATGCTCACGCAGATCATTTTTATTAGAATACTGCTGTGATTAAATGAATGCATTCAGTCTCAAGCTAATTCAGGTCCTAATGCTGGATTATAAATTGTGGATTACAGACACATAATAATCTCATCCCAAAGAAGCTCAATTATTTCAGGCTCAAATGAGGATCTTTATACAATTCTAGCCCACGCTTAGCATTGTGCATGGTCACTGTAGGCTCATGTGTGGCTACTCCAGACCACTCTTAATCTATTCATCAATGTTCTTTGATAAGATTTTTACAAGACCTACTTCAGCAATGAGGGCCAAACTTAAATTAACTATTGTAAACCATACAAAGCTAGATAAAGTATAACATTCACATGAATGAGTATTTTAGACACATGGATTTACTTCACTTCCTCTTATGTGATAAACCAAATCCCTGAAGATCCTGGAATCATGACAGTCATTTTTTTTTTTCAAAAAATATTTCTTTATTAGTATTTTTAGAAACATTTGCATTGCTATTTTTTTCTTTTTTTTTTTGAGAGAGAGAGAGAGCAATTGCCAGCTAAATTTGAAGGTAGGCAAATCTCATGTAATAATTTTTTCCTCCACCATTTAAAAGTACATTTTGGATAATAAATAAATATATTGGTTGCAGTCATTTTTAAATGTTGTTTTATTGTTAATTCTATAGAGAGGTATCTTTTAATTGCTCAACATACTGAAATTCATTAAACATTTGACTGACATGCTTTTATACTTAAAAAGATTCACACACTGATTTATGTTTTCCAGGTGTGTTTTTAATCCTCTGGGCCTTAAGATCACTGTTGAACCTTAGTCTGAAAGAAATGTCAGAGACACAGACAGTGATGATTTGTAGGATGAGATTACATTTTACATTTTGTATAAAGATCATTTTTAATAATATTATATTATTGTTATTAGGGTTGTCCTTGTTTTTAAATATTGTGTATTGTTTGTCTTCACTCCATTCAATAATGCTATCTGTGAGATAATCTAACACTGAGTAATTATTGATGTTTTTAAATTGTATTATTTAAGAAAACATACATCTGACTATTGCTAAAATTAGATTTTAAACATTTTAATGCATGTTATTACACTGTTTACTGCATTCAGTCAATAACTGAGATTTGTTTATGCATTTTAACATAATGCTTTCAGCCAAACTTTGCTTCAATAAAATATGACCCTTTGTTGAGTAAATCTAATCCATTTTCAGAGAATTAACTTGTAAAAGCTTCATAAATTCGAATTAGATGTTCGAAGCCAGTTTTCTATAAGATTAAGCTACATTTTTCAACGGGTCACAGATATCCAAGTACCTTAATAAGCTTTAAATTGCAGAGAACATGAGGACGTTTATAGACAGTCTCTATATAGTTTTGGAACTTGTCTCCATTAGACTCAATATAAGGCTCTGTGAAAACTGTTTACACAAATTTAATATAGCGGGTTTTCAGTGGTGTCCGTCCCCTTTACACAATGTTCAACTCTGGGGGTGTTTCTGTTCTAATAACCTCACATTCCCCTCTCACAGGGGTATTATTAGAGCAGCTTTATGAACCGTCTTTAGCACGACGCCAGTTTTCTTACCTCAGGAGTGACGTTAGTCTTTATTCTGATCCGTTAAACGAGCAAAAACACATTCTTGAGTGGACAAGAAAACACTTTTTAAAGTCACCTCAGTAAAATGTCTAAAGTATATCCTACATGGCCGGGTAAAATGCGCAGTGCGCAGAGTGTACCGCAGGAGTTTGGTAAATATGGTGCTCGATATTTAGCTTAACACTTGGACAACTGAGATGGAAAAAGGGGGAGAAATATCACCAGGGAAAACAAACTCCCCTCAGAAACGGACACTCACCTCACTTTAGCGGCGACGGAAGAAATAGCATCACTTCTCAGACTCTTTCTCTTGGTCACGGCGCTGCCCATGCTGTAGTGGACAACAGCACATTACCCCCTCTCTCCCTCCACACACTCTCTCTCTCTCTCTCTCTCTCTCTAAACACTCCTCCACCGCCACGCTCACGTCTCTAAACACTCCTTCGCTGCATTAAGAGCACGAGCCCGGGTCCCCTCCCTCTCTGTTCCTCATCTTTAATCTGTTTACTCTGTTCAAAATGTCCAGTGGATGAAATGTTCGCTTTCAGAACCAGTGCCGAAGCTGATCCAATCCGTCACACTCGAGGACCGGCGTTCTCTCTCTCTCTCTCTCTCTCTCTCTCTCTCTCTCACGCGCGAGATACGTTCGTTGCCGCCCCCTCTCTCGAGCTAGCTAGCGCACACACATTTTCTCGCTTTCTGTCTCATAATCTTTCATTCTTCTTTTCATTTTTCATTATATTAGTCGTTCCCTTTTATTGTTTCTCCATTAATTAGTTAATTAACAAGAAGACTTATGGACTTTATATAATTTTTGGTCGGTTGGTCATGGCCTTTAATTAGCTCAAATCAGACGTTTTTTGTTTGTCTGATTGATTGTTTGTTGTAAGAAAATTAGCATCCACATAATTTACACAATTTCGTTGCCTATCTGGATGTTTCCTATTTGATAGCGTTTATTCACATAAAAATCTAAGTGTACTCACAAAAACATATAACAGGTTAGCTCAAAAACCTATGAGGGGGTCTGTGATTTTAGCCAACTGTTATGGAAGTGTACTTTTGATATCAACCTGCAGCCATTATCCATAACATTCACAAGGAGGCTAGAAATATTAGAAAGACAATATTTCTAAAGTTGAAACTGATATTTTTTGGAAATCTTATGCAAATTTTCAATTTGATGCCAGCAACATATTCAGGACAGGGCAACATAAGACACGTAAAAATGTGCAATGGTTTCACTACATTCCACCACAAGAACAAGAATTGAGGTCAATTGTTGACCTAGGATGATTTTTTCTGGATCACAAACACCCCAAAGATGCTGAATGGAGCTCTGTAGAGCAGATTCACTGCTCCACTGTCCATTGCTGGGGACTTAACTGATTTTGAGATAAAATATGATCTCTCATCCACTATTACTAACTGCTTTTAAGCTCTACACTGCCTTCCACCCTGCAGGTAGACTCAGCATCATTGTAATACCAGTAATTACCTGATACCAAACTTATTATGCAAAGAACAAAGTTCAGTTCTAAACACGCAAGTATCCAGGTCTGGCTGTGTGGGTGTTGATGTTGATTTGGCCATTGGCAGCAAAGCTGGAGCTGAAAAATGGTGACAGACATGAAAAGATATGTTTCTATATTAAAGTATGGTGATACTATATTTTCACATAGATTTTTATTTTACAATACCCACATGAGGAAAGAAGTCATGAACATGCTCATACTGCTATCCTCAAAAGTGCCTGGTACAATAGCAACAATAACCTATACAATTTGATTGATTTTTTCACATAAAATATTTCTTTTTAATGTATTTATTTTGTTTACTTTTTATGTATTTAACTTTAAATATCAATTATTCTGGAATGCTTTACATAATTAGCTATGCTCTGACATGGGGTGGGTTATTCAAGCTTGACATCGTAACAATATTGTACCCATTTTTGTGCCATATATAGAGCCTGTTTCTAAAAGTGCTGTATAGAACGATCTATAGCACATTCTCCATCAATCTAAAGAACTCTTTCACAATGCAAACAACCCTTTTATGAAGCAAAAGGTTCTTCAAGTGTTCATGGTTCTATATAAAACCATTTCTTTAATTAAGAACCCTTAAAGAACCATCATTTTTAGTTGTGCATGCTAAATTATAGAATGTGCACAATAGAGCATGTCACTTCCACTGTTAACATACTTAGAAGCAGGAATGCAGGTAAACAACAACATCAGGATTGATGGAAGAAAGAAAAATTAATGTTTAATTCTGCAATTTAAATGAGATGCAATGTGACCACTTTTAGAACATGTTTCCAAAAGGCTCATCAAAGGAATTTTTTGTAAAATTACATTTTGCCAACTGCCACAAGCTACAAAGCATTTATCAAACAAGCATCAACAATGCAGTAAAGGAGAGGCAGTCAAATATGAACATGTACACTATTGTTTATAGATTTTTTCTGGGTAACATAGAATGATAGGTTATGTCCAATGTTTCGAAAACTGATATAAAATGTGAATATATATTATTTCATGATAATGTTCCATAATTTTTCAGGCAACATTTCATGTGGTCCTGCCAAATAAATGAACAAAATACTTTTATTCACAGCCTGGAAATGTGGACCATAGATTTAAATTAACTGTAAGAAAATACAAGATCCTTTGAGGGTAATTCGTAATGTTAATTCACTTTTGATTTATCATTGATTTATTTATTCATTATCTGTAACCGCTTATCCAGTTCAGAGTCCAGAGCCTACCTGGAATCGCTGGGTGCAAGGCAGGAATACACCCTGGAGGGGGCACCAGCCCTTCACAGGGCAACACACACTCACACCTACAGACATTTTTGAGTTTCCAATCCAAAAAATAAACAATGTATACATGGCAAGAATGACACAGAAAGCTTTAAGATCAATGAATTCATTGAATGACTTATTGCGAAGAATCAGTTCAAATGACAGATATGTTCAGGAATAAAACAAAGCGCTCAGTATTCTGAACAACATCTTACAGAGGCATCGGTTTTCTGTACATCTGTTTCTCACATGGGCATCACAATGGCACAACAGAAAGTGTCACTGTCACATATTAACCCTTTTTCACCAAAACAACTCTGGCTCTCTAGGTGCTCTCCTGTGAACTGGCCCAAATTTCCCTCAGGTTAAATGGAAACCAAGGATACTTTGTTTATTCTTTGATGAACCTGTGTAAAAAGTTAAGCCACTGTTAAGAATAATTCTCTGTTTACTTTCAAATGTGAGAGCCCAGGCCTGAGGTGTGAGGAACAGAAAAGATGGCTTTTACTCACATTTTTTTTCCTCGCGTTTTATTCCTCAATAAGATTTCACCAAGTTTAATCAAAACCCATTTTATTCTCAGCACTCAATTTGATTTGTTTTGCCCAGTTTAACCTCATCTTTCCATCTCTCAAGAACAGGGTTCCAGGACTGTAACTGGAAACACTCAGGCAAGGAGGCAGGACAATTCTGAAGTCCTTGTGATGTACATAATTTGCTGAACAAAAATAGAATGACTCATTTTATCCTATGTCTTTAGACTTATTAAAAAACTGACATGGTTGTTTTATTTGTTGGTGGGTTGGACCCAGATACTAAAATTAGTGTTCTAAGGCACTCAAAAATGTCTCTTTTTTTCATAATATGTCCCCTTTAATGCAGTCCATACACACCTGCCATTTTGGCAACGTTTAGACAAAAATATGAAAAATTAGAATAATGAGTAATAATGATTATTACAATTTCTTTACAATTTTCAGTTAACTCACTCAGACTGTCAGACGGTCAGCTCGCTAGACTGTCCTGCAAAAGAGAGTAAATCTAAACCTTTACTACAAAAATCTTTTGGTCATATACTACACACAAACAGCCAAAAAATACAAAATTGTCTACACTGTAGTCTCCTTTGAGGGACATATTTAGACCATGCACATAAGGTCACTACTCACATCATTTTCAAAAACTATAGCACATAATGAGAAAACATACAAGTTCATAATTTTAATGTCCCTTCTGATCTATCTCATTACCTCATTAATCTTAATTGCTAAAATCACACAGAAAACAACTGTTTAAAACATTTCAAGGTCCCAGTTAGGGTCACAGGTAAAGGCAAGCCATATCTTTTCACAAACATAGCATTAACTAAACATATCAGGAAGAAACATGGTACAAATATTGAGATCAGACAGAAAAAAGTGTTCTAATGGTTCTGTCTGAAAGCAAATGTATACAAAAAAGGGTTCACACAGTTGTTGAGAAATGCCAGAGATTTGGCCATTATGGTATAAAGCTCTGCAGTTTCTTGTAGTATGTCATTGTTGAGGAAGACTGCAGTGATAAATACGATGTCGAAAGTGGGAACCAGGATGTTGAAGATGAAATTTAAAGATACAATTCTTGTCACAAGCTTTGTCATTCTGTTACTGCTAAAGAAAGGTGATTCATTAACTCCTCTGTGAAGACGATAGTAGAAATAAAACAGCAAGTTAAAAAATACCATAAATTTTGTTATTTCCAAAATCGTAGTTACTACTTTATCTGCATCATCTGTAAAATGCTGGTAACAAAATTGGAATCCATACAGCTCACATCCTACATCATATTGTACAGGAACAAATGAAGCCAACACCCCACTCAGGATCCATATTCCCCACAACAGGCCATTTTCTCCTTTTGTTCCAAGCCTAGACCATTTCTGTGGATGTAGTACCTGCATGAATCTCTGAACACTCATCAGAGTCACACACAGTGTGCTACAGGAGGTCATCCAAATTATAATATAAAAGGTGATCTTGCAAGCAGCAGAGCCGAAGGTCCATCCATGCAGAAGAGCCCAGATCCACACTGGAAGAGGAAGGAGATTCAGTAGGTCTGATATTGCCAAGCTCAGCATCATTCTAATGGTGAAGTTGTTCTCCTTCAAGCGCTGGATAAGAGTTCTCAGAACTGCTACATTACCAATGACCCCCAGCAAGAAGCACAGCACCATCACAGCACTGCTAGCTATACAAACTGGAAAGGCACTGGTGAATTGGGAACTGTTGGAGCAGTTTTGCATGGTTTTGCAGCAGAAGCAACTGATTCTGTGATGTGACTGCTGCCAGCACAGATGAAGAATGCAATGAACAATGCGTGATCACAGTGTTCATGGCAGTGTAACTAATCAGGTTTGCATATGGAAACATTTGTTTATACTTCACATGGTTCCATAACTGAATATTAACATTTTAATATCATCTAAATAGGGCGGCACGGTGCCGCAGCAGGTAGTGTCGCAGTCAAACAGCTCCAGGGATCTGGAGGTTGTGGGTTCAGGTCTCACTCCAGGTGACTGTCGGTGTGTTCTCCCCCTGTCCACATGGGTTTCCTCCCATGGTCTGAAAACACAAGTTGGTAAGTGGCTTGGCTACTCAAAAGTTTGTGAATGTGTGTGTGTTGCCCTGTGAAGGACTGGAGCAACACACACACTAGAAATGTACAGTGGTCAGATGTGTCCACATTTTTAGTATGTTTTGGTTAAAGTGGATGCTAAGTCCTCTGGCCCAAAAATAGAAGGGACCATCAGGATTATCCAAGAGATAAAATCTCTTGTGGTATAGGAATGCATTAGCGCCCACAGCATGGGTGATTTACATATGTCTTAATGTACCATTGATGTGGAGCAGTATATTAGATTTTAGTGAGACATATGCTGCCATGATAGTGAGGTTTTTTATGCAAATCCATGGTTTTATCAGTAAGAAAAAAGCCAGCCCTCATTCTGCATGTTCTACAATAACAACAGAGTCACCTGCCTACAGTCAAGATCTGTATTCTCTGGCTAATTTTGAAAAATAATCAGACAACAGTGACCACAGACTATTGAGTAGCTGATGTCTTGTATCAAGCAAGAACAGCCAAAATTCCTCTTGCCAAAACCTCATTAAAGCAAGGGTGATATATCACTGTACAATTTATATCACTCCACATTTTTTGTGTGTTTCAGGCATCAAATACAGATTTTGTTTATATGAGTTCACTGGGAGTGTTCTTCCATGGGCAGTGTGATGTTGGACGTAATGCAGTGGAGGGACAGTTATTATTACACTGTTGTGTGATCACTAGATAGATAAGAAATTGGGGTGAAAAATATCAGCACACACATTTTTATAATGTTGTTCATGTAGAACTGTTCAGAATGGGTTTATTGTTTGTGCCCTCTAAAAATTTGCTTATGCAAAGGCGTATTGGTGAATACAATTTAATACAGAGGAAGAAATTATAATGACAGTGCCATGAGAGATTGTGAATAATTAAAAAATATACATTTAAAGGATTTTATTTTTTTTTCCACAAAACAGGGCTGAAGACAAAACAATTATCATGTTCAAACAATACATACCTGCTCTTCTACTAATGTGATATATTTGTAGACCATATATGTTATCATGGTAGGGATGTTTTGTTCTAGAGGGGTGTGCAAAATGGCATACAGAGAGAAGGAATGACATGACGCGGCTTCTAAGTGTAACAACTTGGGAAGAAACTGAAGTGTGTTGTAACGGGTCCAGAATTGCAAAGCATGCAAATCTGCTCCCCAGTAGTAATACTGTATGGTAGTACCGTACCACATAATAATTTTGACTGTTGTAGTATTTACAAAGACTTTAGCTGAAAAATGTTTAAACTGTTTGTTCAGTTGGATTTACTGTCATTAAATTATTCTTTGACCTGTTTACTGCAATGTTGCATTTTCCCAAATAACAACATAGCATGTAAGCTCAAGGGTGGTCTTGTTCCATGCATGTGGCTTCTTCACTTGTCATGCCATGAACTAGTTTAGTGAGGCCAAAAAATGAAAAAGTAAAAAAGATCCATACATGTGTTCTCAACACAAAATCATTCATTCATTGTTTGTAAATGTTGACGTCTTTGCACAATTTGTTGAGGCCATTGTCTTGTTCTGATATCCATAAAATATGAACAGGTCTGAACTCAGATCACACCTCTGCTGTATTTATGACTAATGTGTCACAAAGACTACTCCCAGATCTTAAGTATTAAATTCTTCTGATAATTCACATTAAAACTTATTGTGGTTCTAAAAGCTAATAATGAGACAAGAGCTAGGAGCTCAGGATTTTCATACCACCTTAAAATCCTCTGTGAGAAAATTCATACTGAAAAGTGTTTACATATCTGTTCAGAAATGTCAGTGATCTGATTTTAAAGGGAATGTTTAAAATTGTGGGCAATCACACTTCTCTCTGGTTGTTTACATTCTGAAGCTAAGCATCTATTAAGGTGGGACAGTTTGTTTGAGGGGAACAAAAGAACTGTTGTTTGTATATGGCTGAAGTTGAACTTGTCTGTAAGATTATATTCACTGTTTGAAATACCGCAGAATCTTATTTGTAACTCAAGTTGTTTAGTTTTCTAGCAGTTAGCTGTCTCCAAACTTTGGAGACATTTACACCTTAAGTGATCAGAAACAGCAAAAATAAGCAAAAATAACATCTGAATTTTTTAAAAAAAAGTGTTTTTGGATTATAATCGTGAATTAGATCTTTGTCTGAATCAGTTTTATTTACTATTTAAAGTATTTATTTACTTAATCAGTTATTTAAAATATCCTGAGAAGAATACAATGCTATTTAAGATTGATCAAGTCCATACTATTCTTTCTCAAATGGCCACCGTACTCATCATTGAATGTTTCATTTGTTTCCAACTTACTAATAGTTAACAGCTGAAATCATTCAGACAACACAATCTTTCTAAATATGTGAGGTTGGCTGAAATGTATGAATATCACTGTAAGGAGGATGATCAAATATTACTTTTGAGTAACTTGATAAGAAAACCATATTCACATTAGTATTTCATGAAAAGGTTAAACCTGACTCATACGGACTGTGGTAACAAAACACATGAAAACATTTGGCACCAAAAGCATAATTATTTCAAACAGAAGCAGTCAATAATGTGTGATAAACAGGTGGAATAACGTTGGGCGCATTATGTCGATCAAAGCAGGGTTTTTACACATTGCTCTACCTGTGTTCTAACACAGAGCTACAACGGTGCAATCCTCCGTGAGAGAACGTGTAGAGAAAAGGGTTCACACAACTGTTCAGAAGTTCCAGTGTTTCGACAATTGTGACCAAATAAGTTGTGGTTGTAGACAGACTTTGATTTTTCAGAAACTTTGCAATGATATTTAATATATCAGTAATTACAACTAAGACACCTAAAATGAAGAATAGCACACAGATTCTTGCCACCAGCTTTGTCGTCCTGCTGCTACTATTGAAGGATGTCTCGTTAACCCCTCTGTGAAGACAATAATAGAGAAAAACCAGCAAGAAGAAACAGATAAAAAAGACCAGTATTTCCACAAATGAAACAACTACTTTATCTGTATCATCTCTAAATATTTTGTAACAGTCCTGCAGTCCATATTGTTCAAATCCTACATCATACTCAAGGGGAATATATGAAGATAACACTCCACTCAAGATCCATATCCCACTCAACAAGCCATTCTCTCCTTTTGTTCCAAGTTTAGACAATTTCTGTGGATGGAGCACCTGCAGGAATCTCTGAACACTCATCAGTGTCACACACAACAAACTGCAGTAGAAACACCAATAATCCACATAGGAGATGATCTTACAAGAAGTAGAAACGAAGTTCCAACCATGAAGATTAGCCCAGATCCACATTGGAATAGGAAGGAGATTCAAAAGATCAGAGACTGCCAGACTCATCATCAGTTTTAGGGTGAAGTTGTTCTCCTTCCATTGTTGGATAAGAATCCCCAGTACTGTTAGATTGGCGGGGACTCCCAGCACAAAACACAAACCCAACACAGCACTGCCGGCTGTTTTTACTGGAAAGACTTGTGCGAACAGAGAGGTATTGGAACAATTGACCTGTTGCATGATTCAAGGTTAGAGGCTGATGTGACAGCTGGAGACACCAGTGCAAAGACCAAATTTAATATACATATCCCGTGTTCCTTTTTATTCATGCAGTCATAACTATAGTGAAATAAATGTAATTCCAAAGAATATGTTTGCATATGCAAAAATTAGGTTATAATGAACAGTTCTGGTGCAAGGCCCTGTCTAGCATTATAACCTGTTTGACAGGTTAAATAGTAATATAAAGGTTTAAACATTTATAAAAACAGCAAAAATCAGTATACCCCTTTCTCATTCATTGGTTTGTTTGGGTTTTTAAAATTTCTGAATGTCTAACATTTTGGAATGAAAAATACCTATGTGATTTTTCAGCAGGAAAATTACCCAAAACATGTCCATCATTATTCAGGTAAGGTGACATACGTGGCCATGTGATATTTTAACTTAAAATTTAAGCTAAAATTTTAATTTAAATTTTAACCTAAATTTAAACTTACGTTTTTTATAAATATTTTAAATTACAGCTTTTTTGCAATCTTTTTATATTGCATGATTCATATTCAATTGTTTTAATTTCTTGTTTTAATTGCTTTATATGTTTTATATGCTCTAATGTTCTACCATGCTGTTTCACACTGTTATATATGTTGTAATTCCTCTTTCCTAAAACGCGAGGAGTCTTTTATCTACTCCCTTACCCAAAATAAGTGAGGATTCACTGAATATTCCTACATATATAAAATTTTCTGTCTAATTCCTGTGTTTTCTAAAACACAAGGATTCATTTTAATTGTCTATTCATGTGTTTTATAAAAGACTAAGGTTAATTTATTTATCCAATGCCATAACTGTGTCAGAACCACTGTGCACCTCCATCGTTCTCTCAATTTGGGCATAATTATAAGTGACCCTGTGTAGTTGATGCTTGGCATTAGGTATAGCGATAATACACTCATGTGCAGCTGCAGGATCCTATTCTAATTGCAGTGACTTTCACTGATGACTGTATAAACAGTTTGAATAATTGGATGTATTGTCATTAAATTATCAATTGACTTGTTTACTGCAATAATGATTTTGGAAGTATGCTCTGGTTGGTCTTGTTCTCTGTGTGGTTTCTTTACTTGTTATACCATGAACTAGACTTGAGGGGCCAAAATATAAGAAAATGTTGGGCTAAATGTCTATTGGAATGCAAAGATATTAATGTGGGGATAAACAGATTATAACATTTTTAAACCAATCCAAAGCATTGTCAAACAACATACCTGTTATTGGACTGGCTTAACCTAATTTCACACAAGACATGGTAAATATAATGCACAATATGCCGTTATATTAATCAGTGTAGATTTACACATCAGCCATGCCCAAAAATACATATTGGACACATTTCTGACATAGTTTCTATGCAGAAACAGTACAGATGTCAGTAATCTTGCTGAATGTACAACTAGACCAGCGGTTCTCAAACTGTGGTATGCGTGCCACTGGTGGTACGTGAAGCAGCAAGAAGTGGTACTCCAAATTAACTCAGAAAATGTACTACATAATCACAGATTTTATTCATAACTGAAAATCTATAGTTTTCATGTGTAAATTACATAATGTTTCACAGTTTTCATAAGTATGCCCCAATAAAATGTATTTGTGTTTAATAAAGTACAATGTGCTAAACATACACCATAGTTAATTGCATCTGGAACAGGGAGGGAAGGTGAACCCCCATTTTTTTAAACATATGTGTAAAGAAAGCCTAGTTTCAGTTGCTTACTGAACATAAACAATGGCTAAAGACATCAAGACATGAGCAGTTTGGACTTTATTACAAAGAAAAGCGGAAATGAGAAAAAACAAGCTGAGACCAAGCCCGAGGAATACTCTGGAGCCCAGGATGAATAATTCCAGAGGCAAAAAAATAGAAAAACAATGCAAGAATTCTGTACACATGAAGACAAAATAGAAGAAAATGCTAAGCTGAGGGAAAGCAACATGGCTGTTTCTCACTTTATTAAAGCCTTAAAACACTGTTTAACACAGCGTCATGCCTCCTTCACCTACTGATACAACCTTCAAGAGCTACCGTGAGCACCTGCTCCAAGCTCCTTGTTTATTTCATGTATAGCCTATTAAATTTAATTAAAAAAAAGTATTAAATTGAACTTTTCTCATTTTTATTTCTTTGAAAATGCTTATTTATATTTTATATGTTCATAAATATTTATAATTTTGTATAAAACATTTAGTTTAGATCTAGTTATTCTTATTCACTCTTTAATTTTTAGAATTTTTTTGGATAATTTTGTGTTAAACATGCAAATTTCCAGTTTAAAACAAGCAGTCAACACATGCAAATATTCAAGCAAGAGTTTGCCTAATGTCCCCACAATAGAGGAAGATCAGGGATGCACATGTTTCTGTGGTAAGACTCATAGGTGGTACTTTGAGATTTGATAATGAGTGGTACTTGATCTAAAGTTTGAGAACCACTGATCTAGGCCAATAAACATGTCAACAAACAGATATATTTTAAACTGGAGCAGCATTTCAAGCTCAAACCCTGACCAACAGCCTAATGTGGTAGTAAGTCAAGTTTGAATTGTTGGATCTCTTTCAAGCTAAAGTCTGTGCTTAAATTTAGAAAACATAGATTTGTGAGCAATATACAATGAATAAGTACTTTTGTAGATGGCATTATTATGGAAAAATGAAGGGAAAACGGAAACAGACACATCGCCTGGTGTGAAATAACGAGGGTCACGGTTGTTTCGATATTTCCCACACATCAAGACACCTCTGGTCTGAAATCAGCTTTAGAGGTACAATACACCAGTCCCAGAAGATTGTTTCGGCTTTTAGAGGAGGATTTCGTTAGCAGAGGATCTTCATTCATTCATTGTCTGTAACCGCTTATCCAGTTCAGGGTCGAAACATGAACGTTCCACGTCAGACATTATCTTGCAAGCAGTAGAGCCTGAGTTCCAACCATACAGTAGAGTCCAGATCCACATTGGAAGAGGAAGGATATCCAAAAGATCTGATACTGCCTATTGTTATCGTCAGTCTAAGTGTCGAGTTGTTCTCCTTCCATTGTTGGATAAGAATCCCCAGTACTGTTAGATTGGCGGGGACTCCCAGCACAAAACACAAACCCAACACAGCACTGCCAGCTGTGTTTACTGGAAACACTTGTGAGAAAAGAGAGGTATTGGAACAATTGACCTGCTGCATGAGACAAGCTTAGAGGCTGATGTGGCAGCAATGCAAAAACCAAACTTAAAGGAAAATAAAAAAAAACAGTGTTTTTTTTTTTATTATTATTATTAATACTTATGAAAATTGCTATAGTGAAAACACTGTGATACACGAGTACATGTTTGCATATGCAAAAATAGGGCTATATTGAACAGCTGCAGTCTGCAGCCAAGTTACTTTCTAGAATTATAACCCATTTGACAGGTGATAGAATAGTTCAATCATACAGAAGCTGCAAAATCAGAATACAGTTTTTCACTCAGATTCCAATGGTTTGCTTGGGTTTTTACAAATTCTGAACATCTAACACTTGGCATGAAAAACCCATGTAGCACAAATCTGGGGAAAGAGATTATGCCAGTGTTCGCAAATGATCCTTTTCAGCATTTTTCTGCAGTAAAGTTCCCCAAAACATTTCCAAAATGATTCAGGTCAGATGACATAATCTTTTTAATTTCTTAAATTGCACTATCCAAGGTTCTACACATTTATAAAGCATCAAATGCTGTCACACAAACGATTGTTTCTACTTATTGCTGTTTTTGATAGTAGCGCTCGTTCACTTTACCGTTCACCTATGTATATAATTTCAGTGAACTTTGCACTTTATTAGTTATCTAGTTATTTGTTGTATTTTCTCTTCCATTTGGCATTCTTGGTGAGGAGCAAAAGAAAGAATTTCATTGTACACAAAACCTGTTCCTTAATGTGCAAATGACAATAAACTCTTTGAACTTTGAATGACTCATATCATTGTAAAGGTGTAGTGGAGTTAAGGTGTCCTCAGCAGAAAAAGCACACTCTGCTCTCTTGTGTTGTTCTCAAGGCCTTGTTCACACCCAAAGATAAACCTGCCCTCTGGAAACTTGGGCCCTTCTCATGTTTGTTTTACCCTGCCCCAATAAGACTGACACCACCCACAAAGCTTCTCCTAAAAAAGATGGCAGATTTCACTACCAAATATTCAGGACGACAAAACAATACACATGTTCCTCCACTGAGAAAAAAAAGAGAAAAGCCACTAAAAGTGAGACAAGTGAGGCATGTTGTATTGTCCATATATGCATATGTCTGAGACTCCATATGATTTCTGGGATAAAATAATTAAGTTAAGGGTTAATTGGTTCAATGGTGAAGAACTCACAGGAAAAACATCTTCCGCCTCTTTCTCTCTCAGTCCCAGTGCATGAGGTAATGTAATAAAGGGCCTTACCTTATTTGGGCGAAAATGAACCCTATATAACAGGGAGATGTGAGTGGAGAGAGAGAAGAAACAAGACAACAGGAATTGGCTGACACTCCATAAGACACTGTTATTTTTGTAATAAAAAATATTTACAACTTAAAACGTGTCTGTGGAGAATCTTCTTCATTTATCTTCTTCACATCTCTGCTAAGAGAGGACACAACGCAAATCAAGGTTATTGGCACAGTTTATTGACAATAGATGAGATTTTTTTTATTATTTTATTTTTTTTTTGCCTTCCCAGCCAAGGCACAACATCTGCTTTTATCCCCTCCGCTTGGAGGAGATCTCAGTTGTACTGGTGAACCATGCTCTCCAACTAAATATTCATTCATTCAGTATCTCTAACCGCTTATCCAGTTCAGGGTCGCAGTGGGTCCGGAGCCTACCCGGAATCATCGGGACACACCCTGGAGGGGGCGCCAGTCCTTCCAGAGCACCAGAGCACCCGGAGGAAACCCACGTGGACTCGGGGAGAACACACCAAACTCCTCACAGACCGTCACTTGTGACCGAACTGTGTGACTGTGGCTGCACCACTGTGACAGCCTCCAGTTAAATATGATCTTTTTAAAAATTATTATTATTATGTTCCATGACAGTTTTCTTGAGTGACTGGCATGATAATTTTAGCTGTTGCAAATATTATGACTTTGTTGTGAATGTTATGAGCTTGAAGTGAGTGAATCTGTGTGACCTCTTGAGATTTTGCTCTCAGCAATGAGATGGGAGGTGTGGTTAAGGCGAGGCTGAAGGGCGTGGCATTGTTGAATAACTGTTTATGTTAGGCTCTGAAATATTAGTGTGACCTCTGCTGGCAAAATCTCGGATAGTGCACCTTTAAACTACTAGTTACATTTCTAATATTTTGTAATTTATGGGGTCTTTTTTTACAGTCTCATTTTTCTTGCATAATTGAAATTGTTTTAATTGCCTTTTTGTGTTTTAACACAGCATTCATTGATTTTCATGTTTTAGCTGTAATTGCTAATTTGGCTTTTGTACTCTTTCTCAAAACATGCAAGGATTTCTGATACTTGTGTTTGATTTTCTGTTCCTGGTTTTTATAAAATACTAGGATTAATTTCTATATCCGATGCCTAATGGTGCAAGTATCCACTGTTTTGCCTCTCTTGTACTTTTGACTTTTCAAGCATACATAGAGGCCCCATCGGTCCTTTTTCAGAAAAAAAAGAAAAGGAATAAAAAGGTTCCTCTTGGCTGGAGATGATCGTTGCCTCTTTGCTGAAAGTGATTTGTATCGTTGTCTCTTTTTGCTGGAGGTGATCTGTATTCATAGCCTTTTTGTTAGAGGTGATCTGTATTTGTAGCCTCTTGCTGACGGCGTTCTGTATTTGTACACTTTTTGCTAGAGGTGATCTGTATCACATCCTCTTTGTTAGATGTGATCTTTCGTAGCCTCTTTGTTAAAGGTCATCTTTATCACATCCTTTTTGTTTGATGTGATCCATCTTTGCTAAAGGTGATCTGTATCACAGCCTGTTTGTTAGGCTAGAGGGGAGCTGTGCCATAACCTTTTTTGTTAGTTGTGATCTGAAGCCAGTGAAAACACAAACAACAACAACAAAAAATCTCTTTCAGTAAGAAAAGCTAGAAAGTGTACATCATAAACATACACACACAATACACATACACAAAATAAAGTTTCCACAAATTGGAAATAAAGGTAAGATATAGTAAGTAAAGGTAAGATATAGTAAGTATAGTAATAAAGGTAAGAAGGTAAAGGTAAATAACAGTAATCTGCTATAATGTAATCTGCAGTCTGCAAGCTGCTTTTATTAACTTCTTTAACCCACAACCGTGGATGGACACCCCCCCCACCCTATAAAAATGATATATTATGTCATATCATATCATGGTCTGTAACCGCTTATCCAGTTCAGGGTCGCAGTGGGTCCAGAGCCTACCCAGAGTCACTGGGCACAAGGCAGAAACACACCCTGAACTGGGTACCAGTGCTTCACAGGGCGACACACACTCACTCACACACTCACACCTGTGGACACTTTACAGAAAGTCTCCTCGAAACCCCTCCGAAGTCCTCACAGACAGTCACCCACAGTGAGACTTGAACTCAGGATCCTGGAGCTGTGTGACTGTGTGCCACCCATAATAATAATAATAATAATAATAATAATAATAATAATAATAAACTTTAAATAAATTAAAAATAACTAAATAGATAGATAGATAGATAGATAGATAGATTAATTAATGAGCAGTTTGTTACATATACCCAAGGTACATACAGATAGACCAATACTACACTATCTAAATAGCAATGTGACACACTATCCATTTCGTTATATTTAACCGCCACATTATAATTATTAAAATTAATAACACTTTAATTTACCTGATATTAACATGCTTTAAACAAAATTATACAGGAATAAGGAATAACCTAGGAATGGCCAGCCAAACCCAATAATAATTGACGCAGGTCATGGCGTGTAGCCTCATGGTTCATAATGTTTTCATTGCCAGTGCCCTTCTCAGAGCCTGTGTCTATTAATGTTTCACCTCGCCATGTGCCTTCAGCCCACTTGTTCTCCATGCTTACACCGTGACAGAATGAACCACCGTTATAATGAAGCAGCTTGGTAGCGTCAGGGCCACCAAGGATTTATGTCCCTGGTGATGGTAAAACTCATGATGGTTTGGATGGAGGAGTCCGATTCTTGATGGTAGAATCTTGATGGTATGGTGTGGTATATGGGGTACAAAGATAGTGGGGCCATTCTTCATCAATGGAAACCTCAAGGCCACTGGATACGAGAAATTGCTACATGACGATGTGTTTCCCTCTTTATGCACTGAAGCTGGCACATTCCCTGAGTTTTTTCCAGCAAGATGGTGCATCACCACATTACGGGTGTCAGGTCCGAGCATTCCTAGATGAACAGTTTCCTGGAAAGTGGATTGGTCATCGTGGGCCCCCAAGGTTTACTGATCTGACCCCCTTGGATTTTTATCTTTGGGGTCATCTGAAGGCAATTTTCTATGCTGTGAAGATACGAGATGTGCAGCACCTGAAACTGGATACTGGAAGCCTGTGCTAGCATTTCTCCTGCGATGTTGCTATCAGTGTGTGAAGAGTGGGAGAATAGGGTTGCATTGACAATCCAACACAATGGGCAGCACTTTGAACACATTTTATAAGTGGTCAGAAACTTGTAAATAATGAAAGAATAAAGTTAAAACCAAGCACACCATTGTTTTTCTTGTGAAATTCCCAATAAGTTTGATGTGTCACATGACCCTCTTCCCATTGAAAAAACAAAAGTTGGATCCAAAATGTCTGACTTCAAAATGGCCACCATGGTCACCCCCCCCCCCCCCCCCCATATACTAATGTGCCACAAACAGGACGTTAATATCACCAACCATTCCCATTTTATTAAGGTTTGCTTGTATTGTGTAAGCTTATGTTTTTGTGTTGTTTGGGGTGTTCCTAGTTTTACCCCCTGCCTCTTTGATGCCTTGTTTTGGCAAAATTTGAGGGAGGGTAACATTCAGTCAGAATAAATCCTAATTTACCTCTAAGCCTGAAAAAGCAGTAATTACTCTGATCTTGCCGTTTAAGTAGATGCAGGCACTAAATCACAGCTGCTTTGAATAGTGCAAACAATTTGACTGATTAAGCATCCGTGAGCTGTTAAGATGTACGTTTTGACTTGAATGTGAATCATCATGGTGTGGTGAATAAATTAAGTGCTAGGGTTTGCAAATGTAGTTCAAAATTTACAATTTATCATTTATGTTTTAATTGGTGAAAAATGTATGTGAAGGACAAAGTATTGGCCAGGTTATATAATGTCTTACCAAGTCACTGACTGACAGAGAATGATTGACATATATGATTGACATATTGAAATGCGCATGTGGAAACATTACCTGAGAGAAACCGTAAGTGGAATTTATAACCTGAATAAAAACTGAACTTGTTGCCTGTTTGAACAGGCCCCAGTTTTCTTCCAAATGATGGATGTAGTCACACAAACGAGGTGAATTTGAGTTTGTGTAATGTCTGATCATGCAGTAATGTTTTACTCATTCAGGTGGTGAAGTCATCCAGCACTAGTGCACAACATCTAAAAACAACAGAATATTTTTACTTTTTCATAATAAAATTGTAAATTGGCTTGATTTCACCTTATTCTGTGTAACTAGAGCAGATGTTTGCAACATCTCTTAGAGTCTGCATTTATAACACTCAGTCCTAGAGAACCACACAGGGATTAAGTTAGTCCTGGACTAGACTTAATCCCTGTAACCGTCCCTTTGTCATAGATAACACAGCACTGAATAGAGTGTATTACAACACTAAAAACTATATTTGAAGAATGAAGACATTAGTCCAAAGTTATGTCCCGTTGCCTGCAGATGGCAACTTGTGTGACTGCTCCTGTCCTCATGATTCACAGAGCCCTGCAGGAAGTTGACAAACTAATACATAATAAAACCTGTGTAGTTTTATATATATCTATTTATACACCCAGATGGTCCTTGTTTTGTGAGGGTTTAAAAGTACTGTCCTAAGTCTCAGTGTAAGGTGATCATACATGCTTTTTGATTCTTTGTGTCTCTACGGTTCTGAGTTTCTGGTTTGCCTTTTATGGTTATTGTCCTTAGCTATTTTAGTTCCCTACGAGTTCCTGTACTGTTTTTTTTAGTCGTGTCTAGTCTCAGTTTTGTATTCTTGTAACATTTCCTCTCTGTTTAGTCCGGTTTGTATTTAAGTAGTTAGTTTATGTCTTGTTTGTTGTTTAGCGCTATGTGTGTTTCCTGTAAATGTGTGTTTGCTACTTTCCTTTGTTTTGTTCGCTGTTATATTATTTGTTTAAACCAAACCTCTGCATGCTCTGTTTACTTCCGCTTTCTACTTTCCTTTGATATTCTATGGTAATAGTGAACAATAGAAATGATGTTAAAAGATTGTGTGTGTTTGGATGAAAAACTGACAGTAAAAAAAAAAAAAGTAGAAATTCAGTACATGGGAATATAGCGCCTCTCAGAATTTAATTAAAGTTTATATATAGTTAATAGTAGCAGTTTTCTTGTTGTGAACAACAGATCTGACAAAAGAAATTAAAAATTAAAATGCACAACCATTAAAAGTCTCTATGTTCATATTTCTAGAGCACAGAATGAGATTATTTCCCAAGCTTAAAGTTTAGTTGCATTTACTGTTAGCATTGTATCTGTACATCAGAAACGTCAAAGTACTGCTCCAGGACATAATGCAAATGTTTGTACACTTAGTTAGAAATACAACTCTTAAACATATGTATTTATCAACATTGAATTTCTTACATATTTGCTGCAATAACAAGTTAGTTAGCAACAGAGTGTTCATAATAATAAACTCCTTAGCATTGCCAGGGCATTGCTAGATGTCTGGTAACGTATTCCATGCAGTTGCCAGCAGATTGCTAAGCAATTTATTGGCATTTCAGTTGGTTGCAATTATATTGCTAGTTGGTTTCTATAGTCTTAGAGTTTGCTGGGTGGTAGCTAAGTAGCTGCTTTGGTATCCCCAGTGATTGCTAGGGTGTTGGTAGGTGATTGCAATGTCTGACCACCAGTTTCTGTCACAGAACCGTGATGCTGCAGCTGCCTAATGGAGAAGGTGTACAAAAACGGGTCCACACAGCTGTTCAAAAAAATGAGAGCTGTGGATATTTTGGAGGCAAAATCTGCAGCTGCGGACAGCTTGTCATTCTTGAGTAAAGCTGCACTTATAATAAAGATATTAGCAATAGTAAAGGGCACACCGAAGATGAAGTAAGTCAAAACAATTTTTGTCACCAACTTTGTCATTCTGTTGGCGCTAGAGAAAGGTGATTCATTAACACCTCGATAGAGAAAATAGTAGAAGTAAACCAGCAAGCAAAAAGAGACTGTGAATAACAGTACTTCAAAAAGTGATGTGACTACTTTCTCTGTTAGGTTCTTAAAGTTCTGGTAACAGTAATGGAATCCATACTGATCACATCCTACTTCACGCTGAACAGGAGCATAGGAAGCAAATACGCCACTCAGGATCCAAATCCCACACAAAAGGCTTGTCTTTCCATAGTCTCCAAGTTTAGACCATTTCTGAGGATGCAACACCTGAAAATATCTCTGCAAGCTCAGAAGAGTCACGCACAGAATGCTAGAGTAGAGGGACCAATATTCGATATAAGAGACGATCTTGCAAGCAGCATATCCGAAGATCCAGTCATGTAGAAGAGCCCATATCCACAGCGGCAAAAGTAAGAGATTCAGCAGATCGGATACTGCCAGACTCAGCATCAGTTTAATGGTGAAGTTGTTCTCCTTCCAGCGTCCAACAAGAAATCCCAGTACTGCTAGATTAGCAGGGACTCCCAGCACAAAGCACACCCCTAACACCGCACTGCTAGCTTCATATACTGGAAGGGCATTGTTAAGTTGCGAATTATTGGAGCAGTTATCCTGCTGCATGACAAGAAGCAGTTTAGAGTTCTGTAGCTGCAGTAAAGAGAAAAATGCAGCCCTAAAATAAATAGAGCTATGATTCCTTTCATATCAATCATGGTAACATTATAATAAGCACTAGTTTGCATATGCAAAAAGTGTATAAGAAATCTTCTCAGTCTGTTTTTAAAATGCACTAAACTGCATGCCTCCTATTCAGTTTTTATTCAAATTTCTGTTTATCTGTGTGTTGTATTTGCTTGTGGTTTGGATATGTCAGTACACCTCTTGTAGTACACCCTAGAACAGACTTCACATTCAGTGGCCATTAGAGGTAAGCTGATTATTTCCCCAGCTCCTAGTTTAATGCAACATCTTTTATCTACCCACTGTTGTCCAGAAATGCAAATACAATTTCCAGAAATGTATTTAGGGTATTAATTAAAATCTACTTCAGCTTTATTTAACTGAATTAGGAAGAAAATACTGATCATATTGATTGCCATTTATATATATAAACAAATGTGTAATTTGATGCCATGCCTGTAACACATTCAAAAAAAGTCTTTAGAACTGTGCTAAATTGAAAATAATATTCAATAGGAAACAGATCTGGACTACAGGCAGTCCAGTCAAGTACAGCTTTGCCCTACACAGACTGATATTGCTCCCTGAATCTTATCACAGTATTATGTACGACAGATGACGAAAGACCTAAATCCTTTGCAAATATGTATTGAGGAATGTTTGAAAGGTATCTGACAAATTTTGGCACAAAATAGTGAGCCATGATTTATCTTTGCTTACAAAGGCTGAGCCTTTCATTTTATGCTCCTTTAATGCCTTTTGTATTGATAGGTGCTTATAGTGGAGTATTTTAAGATGGTACTGTATATATTCTGTAAAGGTGTTTTGTCACTGTCCCAACTTTTATGTTGCGGGCATCAAATTCCAAATGTCTTTATATTTACAAAATACAATCAAGTTGATCACTGAAATCATTGGGGATATTTTTCTTATGATAGTTAAATAATGTTTCAAGAGATTTATGAAATTACAGATTCAGGTTTTTATTGCATTATACCAAAAAAGGCTTCTGCTTCTATACTGATTTTGAGCATGGAAATAATAAAATGTTAGACACTGTTTTTGTGGTCTATTGTGTTACTGTGTTGGTTTTCCTGTTTAAATATTAATAGAAAAAAAGTTATGTTATGTTTTAAACTGGCATTTCATGGTTAATTAAAATGAACCAGGACAGCCTTCTGTAAGGGACAGAAGCACCAGAAGATGATGTAAAGAAAGGTGCACAAGTGGAAATAAAAATACCATCTCGCGTACATTGCAGGGTTATAATAAGATTAGGGTATAATTCAAGGCTGCACTGACAACTGAAAGTAGTGCGTGTGCATGTGTGTGTTATTGTATAGTACACACACTTACTCTGTGCAACACTTTCCAGTGTGGTTCTAATCTCACTCAAATCTGAATTTTTCTATCTGACAGGCTTATGCTTCATAAATATTTTCTGAAAATATGGAAATGAACACTCCCAGATCACACAGAGATATAGCATACATGCCAACCAAAACTGAAAGTCTTTATTGAGGCTGCAGTCTAGCATAAAACCTAGCACAAGAGAATGTTGTTTTTACAGATACTGAGAAACAGAAAAACTATATACAACATACACAACATGGTCACACCTTTGTCAACAACTGACAAGCGGCATTTGTCAACAGGGGTGGGAAGCACTGCAAATGGATGGAGAACAAAAATGTATTTTGTTTATTTTCATTCAATTGAACAGGCAGATTCCTCTGAGTGGGCAGAGGATTCCCACCCCAGCTCACTTATAGACACACCCTTGGTTGGATACCCTCACTCAGGGAGGGTTTCCTTTTTTGGGCCATTCACCACATATTATGAATGTACAGTACCAGTCAAATGTTTGGGTGCAACATTTATGTCTTTTATGGAAGACATAAAACTATGAAGGAACACATATGGAATTATGTAGAAAAAAAAATGTTAAACCAGAATACGTTTTATATTTTAGATTCTTTAAAGTAGCCACCTTTTGCTGTGATGACAGCTTTGCGCACCCTCTGCTTTTTCTCAATCAGCTTCATGAGGTCTTCACCTGGAATGGTTTTCAGTGAACAGCTGTAGCCCCATCAAGAGTTAATTTGTAGAAGTGCTTGCCTTCTTAATGTGTTTGAGACCTTAAGTTGTGTTGGGGTGTAGATGTAGGGCTGGTACACAGTTCTCTACAGTGAATAGTCCTGTTCCACCAATGACTAATAAGATCATGTGTCCAAACATTTGACTGGTACTGTAACTTATAGTAGTCTTAGATTTGTTGCCTCCTAATAATCCTATTATGTTAATGATCTCAACAAACTCCTATTTAATTATATGTATTGATCATCTAGCTATTTAATAACTAAAGTAATAATTTTATAAAAGAATTAACAAGCTAGATATTAACTTAAATTGTTGGTCATACACAAGTCTTTCATGTCATGAACACAAATGATTAATTTCTACAAACTGGATGAGAACATAGACACTTAAGTAGTTTCATCTCTAGGTGTTCGCTGCCTTAAAGCTTGAGCAGAGAAAGCGTAAATGAAGGGGTTCATACTGCTGTTGATGAAAGTCAAGGCACCCGTAGTATTCCCTACAGCATCAGCAATCTTCAACAGATGGTCATCGTCAAGTAACAATGCAGCAATAAGCACAATGTTGTTGACATGTAATGGAATCCAAAAGAAGAAGAAAGTGAACAAAATTCTGCTCACAATTTTTGTCAGCTTGTGAGTGTTAAAGAAAGCTGACTGACTAACTCCACGGTGAAGACGGACATAGAAATAAATCAGAATGGGGAATGGCACCACAAACAATACTAAAGTCTCCACAAACAGTGTAGCTAACCTCTCCCCATTATTCCGATAGTGGGCATGGCAGTATAGGCGTCCATCCTGCTTCAGCTGTACATGGCATTGTATGGGAGCATAACAAGCTAATACTCCACTCAGAATCCATATGCCACTCACAAGACACTTCCGTCCTCTTGCTGTGAGTTTAGCCAATTTCTGAGGATGCAGTACTTGCACATAACGCTGCACACTCAGTAAAGTCACACACAGCACGCTACTGTAGATGCTCAAGTAAACCACGTAGGAGAAGAGTTTACACAATCCCAAACCAAATACCCAGTCATGAAGAAGAGCATAGATCCACATCGGCAGTGGCAGCAAGGTCATTAGATCAGATACAGCCAGGCTTAGCATCAGCCATGAAGTAAAACTTCCTCCCTTCAGCCACCTAGAAATAAACACCAATACTGCTATGTTTCCAGGGACCCCAAGTGCAAAGCATAGCCCCAGCACGCTACTGGCAGCTAAGATGTCAGGAGAGAGAGGAGTCGAGCTGTTGGAAGAGTTGCCGTGTTGCATGTTTGGAGGTTAGATGCTCTTGTGCAAGAAGTACATCTGACTGAGCAATTTAAACTGG
This sequence comes from Hoplias malabaricus, assembly GCF_029633855.1. Taxonomy (NCBI): domain Eukaryota; kingdom Metazoa; phylum Chordata; class Actinopteri; order Characiformes; family Erythrinidae; genus Hoplias; species Hoplias malabaricus. The sequence goes on along the minus strand of NC_089820.1, from coordinate 14,226,469 downwards.
TGAACATGACTTAAAGAGTTACTTCCCTTTTGAAAGCAATATCATGGTGCAGAGTGGTACAGAGTGGTAAAGATACATTTCCATGGGACAAAAATAGCAACACGCCTTTAATAAATAGAAGGTCAGAGTCCTTAATTGCCTTCTGATGTTCTGAATGCCATCACATTATAAGATGCTGTCAGTGATAAATTACCCCTAATAATAAAAAGTAAGAATTTAGTCAATGTCTTAAATATTAGGGATACAGACTATACAGGGAAAATTCTACACCATCAAGAATCCAAACACTTTCGATTACGGGAGCGTGATGACATAAAAACCAAGCAGAGAAGAGTACACACTCAAACATTAACAGACCCTGGAATTTAAACTTAAGCTGGTAAAAATCTGGATGGTTATTCTACGGCTTTAAAAAAACAGCAACCATGAATTTTATAAACAATATATTCACAGTCCATTTCAAATGAGATTGAGCCCAGTGATTCTTCAGCATGTATTTGTCATATGGCATCCACTTTGCATGTACAGCCTTAACTAAGATTTTGGAGATAAACAGCATTGCTGACAGTTTTTCAATGAAGCATTCCTGTTTCTACAGTTTTCTACATATTGCCTGTATTTTTTGGTGATATAATGCACTATACAGGCTGAAACACCTAAATTTTATGAATTTTAACTAAATGAAATCTTGTGCTTTGTGGGTACACATCAACCGGTTAGCAAGATAAAAACATGAAAATAACTAACTTTGTTTGAGTTATGTTTTCATACTAAAACATGCGCACATATACATTTTCTTAAAAATTCTGATTTTGAAAATAAAACAAACCCTAAAACAGGGTGGAACCTCTTAAATGATTGACCTTAATATTTACATGCTGTTAGCCATAAGTATTGTTTATATTACTGATCGTTGCTGTTCTACTTTCAGCCGCTCCTGCAAGGTGTAATGCATGGCCCCAGAGCTATGCAGTAGTGACACAATGGCCTTAGATAAGAACTAAGTCTTTTGTAGCGAATTGCTAGAAAAGAGTAGTGACTTAGCTAGATTCCAATATTTAAATACCAGCGCTAAATACCAAAGGTAAGTATCTGGGATTAATTAACAAGAAATATAAAATAATACTGTGGGCCAATCAGAAAAACCTAGGATCGTCTACGGAGCCAAGGACAACACCACGCAAGAGATGACACTGCACCACTGCTCTGAGATTTGGAGGTTAGCCTCCTTTTAATAAAAAGGTAAGTAAAATATTATAAAATAAAATACAAAAAACAGGCAGGATATTCAATATAAATAATACACCTTATATTACTGTTATTACCATATATATATATATTGGATAACTGTATCTGTATCAATATTTATATACTACTACCCGGGTAGGAAAATATGTATATCAATAAGAAAATATATATTTATATATTTATTTATACACCAATATCTATTAATATCAAAATATCTTTTTTTTTTCTGTGTGTGTATATATGAGAAATTAATGTCCGGTTGTTTCACAGGTAGCAGTTGGAACTGAGTATGCGCAAACAGGTCCAGTCTGTGGAAAGGTATGTGTTTCTCCTACCACACTGGAGAGTAGTGAAAGTTCAGCAACAATAGAAAAGAAGGGGGTTTCACAGAGCAGAGTTGTCCACAGCACTTATGGGCAGCTTCCAGGGTCGGGATCCAGGGAGGCTCGCCATCAAATGTAGAAAAGGGGGGTCCAAATTGAATCTAGCCAAAAAACCTGACCTATAATAGGTCATAATACTCCATCAACATCAAGTTTTTATATGAACACATATAAGCTTTAAACATAATAATTCACATTCAACTACACATACTCACAACATATTTACCTTCTTGACCAATTAATTGAACATATTTACAATAATTGAGATTTATGTACAGAGAAAATAAAGATAAATGCACTGCTTGGCACACAAGGGGTTAAATTCTCGCAACGCGCGCGAATTTGTGGGCTCTCAAAGGCCAGCCTGTGGTTACACAGGCTGAAATATCTCCAATAAATAATCATTCATATAAGCTATAAAGAATTTTAAATAGTTATATTGACACGTTTAAGCACAGGCATCACCATAATCCTAATGAAAATGCATGGTTAGCGTAGCATAGTCGGCTAGCGCAGTAATTACTAAATTAACTCACCGATGCAAAACTCAGTGTAACCAGCTAATAAAACTCCTCTTCGCCACGGAGGGCTTCCCAGGTCCACCAGCTCGGTGATCTAGCCCAAAGAGGGTTTACTTGCAACACTGCAGCTTTCTACCACACAAATCCAAATTCTAATCTATCCTTCTCCTTTCCTCTGCAGATGCCCTCCGCTCACGACGGCTGCTCGACCCAAAAGAAAGAACTGGGTCCAGATCAGCAGAATTACCCGCGCTTATCAACGTAGTCAATCACCTCATTGGCTGTAGTGTGTGACGTACTACTAAACAAATTAAATATTCTCAAAAATATATAAAATAATTATTTTTTAAGTGAATAAAGTTTCTGTTACTCACATATTTGTGTCTTTATTTATTTATAATATTTCAATTATTATATTATGCTTCATATTCAATTTCAGCTTCAGTCTAACTCAACTTTTGTGCCCTTTTAATAATAAAATATTCTTTTAATAAATCAAGCTTTTATAACCTGGGTTACACCCTCCCCGCTTGAACATATGCACGTCCCTGTGCATCTGTATGGCTGTACAGTAATAGGTTTGGTATGGGGATGAGGTAAGTAATCAGGTTCTGGACTATCTCTCAAAGCTTCAGTGAAAGCTGTGCTCAGGCCATGGAATAAGGACTGAACAATGGAGACCATTGGGTTTCCAAACTGAGCATAGTGCAGGCGCTCAGGTTGCTCCCTTTTACGGTTAGACCGTCTGACACAATCTGGTTCACCAGAGCCAGTGTCTTCACTCAATTTGCTCTGTTCAACTCCAGGCAGAGCATCTTGGGTTTGTCTTTCAGCTCCCACTTGGGTACTTGAATCTTTGTCTTTCTCAACCTCTGACTCAGTAAAGGATTCAGGTGACATTACAGGTATGTCAACAGACTCAATGCTTGCAGGTTTGGATGCTACTGGCAGGTGTACTGACAGGCTTTCAGCACTGATTTCTTTACTTTTTCCAATTCTAGGTGCACTGACATCCAAGTTGTCATCAGTAGTATTAGGTAAGTCATTTGCAGATACGGCTTTTTCAGGTAAGTTCCCTTCAGGTAAGTCTTTTGCAGATACGGCTTTTTCAGGCAAGTTCTCTTCAGGTAAGTCTTTTGTTTCTCTTCTCATAGGTACTTCATAGATAGTAGTGAAACTGGTGGGTCTGACTACTGGTCGCACTGTGACTCTCTGGTATGGGTGTTCATCATCAAAAGCCCAATCTTGGTATACTGATTCTTGTTCCACAGATTGTCGTGTTCTGGGCTTTCGTGAAGGTTGTGAAATAGTTGGTTCTGGAGCAGTTTCTGGCAAGAAATTACAAGGGAGTAGCAAATCTCTGTGCAAAGTTCTCAGCGGACCTTCTTTAGTCTCCGGCTCGACTGTGTAGACTGGAAAGTTTTCAGCCTGTTTAACCACTATGTGGATGTCTGGCTCCCACTTATCAGCAAGTTTGTGCTTTCCACGGAGTCTGACTGCCCTTACAAGGACTCTGTCACCAACTTCTAGTCTAGAGGCTGTGACATGCCGGTCAAATCTGGTCTTGTTAGCTTTTGCAATTTTGTCTGCCCCTTGCTTGGCTAATTTGAAGCTTTCGTCGAGATGTGACTTGAGATCTTGGACGTACTGAGAATGTGACTTATAACGCTTATCTCTCAGAGGTAAGCCGAATGCTAGGTCTACAGGTAGTTTTGGCTGTCTTCCAAACATTAATTCATATGGGCTATACCCAGTCACATCATTCTTTGTGCAGTTGTATGCATGCACCAAAGGTTTGACAAACTGCTTCCACTTTGACTTGTCTTCCTCGTTAAGAACGCCAAGGAGATTTAGCAGAGTTCGGTTAAAGCGTTCGACTGGATTCCCACGGGGGTGATATGGCGTAGTACGTGACTTGCGGATTCCCATAATCTGACATAATTCCTTAATGACATGTGATTCAAAGTCTGTACCTTGGTCACTGTGTAGACATTCAGGGATGCCATAATGAATTATGAAGTTTTCCCAGAGGCATTTTGCAACAGTTTGGGCTTTTTGGTTTGGTGTGGGAATTGCTACAGCATACTTCGTGAAATGGTCTGTAATCACGAGAATATCCTTGGTGTTGCTTCGGTCGGGTTCTATGGATAGGAAGTCCATGCATAAAAGTTCAAGTGGTCTGGTCGAAGTGATGTTCATCAGGGGTGCTGCTTTCTCTGGTAGTGTCTTCCTTCTGACGCATCTGTCACAGGTCTTGACTTTTCTTTCAACATCCTCAGACATCTTTGGCCAATAGAATCTAGACCTTACCAGGTTAAGTGTCCGCTCCATTCCCATATGACCCATGTCATCATGTAGACTTTTGAGAACAACAGCTCGTAATGACTCAGGTAAGACCATTTGGTAAGTAGGGTTCTCCCCATCCAAGCGCTGACGATATAAGATCTTGTTGTGCAATCTTAGCTTTTTCCACTGTTTCAGGAAATGGTTGATTTGTGGCAGCTCTTCTCTGACCATTGGAGGAATTGTCTCTCCTGTCTCCATCTGGTGGATGACTTCCCTTAAACATGGATCAGCCTTTTGTTGTTTCTGAATCTCTTCCTCAGACATTTGTGTAATTATAGGTAGCCCACTTTGTTCTTCGTTGATGAAACAATCCGGGATAGAATCTGAAGAAACAACTAGAGAATGTATCTGTGCCACAGTGTCATTGTCGTGCTGACATTCATCCAAAGTACGTCTGACAAAATGCTTTTCACAGACAGCTTTGACAACATCTTGGCCCATATAGACATCTGAATCTTCCAGGTGAGTATTAGCAAACTGGTAGATTCGTTCTTGTTCTTTTCGGGAAACAGCGTCATTGGTCAGTTCACCATGGGGCCTTCTAGAAAGACCATCAGCATCTGCATTTTGCTTCCCAGCCCTGTACTTCAGCTTGAAGTCGAAAATTGACAGCGAGGCTAGCCACCGGTAACTTGTGGCATCCATCTTGGCAGTAGTGAGAATATATGTTAATGGGTTACTATCAGTCACAACAGTAAATGGACTCCCATACAAATAGTCACTGAATTTTTCTGTGACTGCCCACTTGAGCGCCAAAAACTCAAGCTTATGTGCAGGGTACTTAGATTCACTTCTTGACAACCCTCTACTTGCATAGGCTATAACCCTCATTTTGCCTTCTTGCTCTTGGTACAGGGCTGCCCCCACTCCAGTAGTACTGGCATCAGTATGGAGAACATATGGAAGCTGGGGGTCCGCAAACCCTAGGACAGGTGCTGAGGTGAGGTTTTCAATGATGACCTGGAATGACTGTTCGCACTCAGGAGTCCAGCGACTACCAAACGGCTGTTTCGGATCATGATACTGTTTTTGTTCTTTCTTGGGTTGGTTACTCCTCCTCAAAGGTGGGTATCCAACAGTTAGGTCTGTGAGTGGTTTGACAATCCTTGAGTAATTTTTAATGAAACGCCTGTAGTAGCCTGAAAAACCAAGAAAAGATCTCAGTTCTTTTAACCCTTTGGGTCTTGGCCATGTTTTTAGGGCTTCTACTTTGTTAGGGTCTGTCTCAACTCCATTTTGGGAAACGATGTGACCCAAGTATCGAACAGAAGTTTGAAAAAACTTACATTTAGTTGGAGAAAGCTTCAAACCATAATCTTTGAGACGATTCAAAACTTTTAGTAGCCTTGCTTCGTGCTCTTCTAAGGTCTTGGAGAAAACAATCAAGTCGTCAAGGAATACAAGGACTTCTCTCAGGTTAATGCCACTCATACATTTTTCCATCAAGCGTTGAAATGTGCTTGGCGCATTTGTGATTCCTTGTGGCATACGATTGAATTCCCAAAATCCAAGGGGACACACGAATGCAGTCTTGGGTTTATCAGTTTCTTCAACTTCAATTTGGTAGTACCCTGATTTCAAGTCTAACACAGAGAACCATTTTGATCCTGTGAGCGTGGAAAAGGTCTCCTCTAAGTTTGGAAGAGCATAAGCGTCTTTAACTGTTTGAAGGTTCAGCTTCCTGTAGTCTATGCATAAGCGCACATCTCCATTTTTCTTGCGCACAACTACTATGGGAGATGAAAAAGAAGATTCAGACTCTCTGATTATACCAGCCTGCAGCAGCTCTTGCAGATGGTTACGAACAGCTTCTAGGTCTTGCGGGTGAATAGGTCGAGCTCGATGCTTGAATGGAGTTTCATCAGAGAGTGTTATGTGATGTTTGACTCTATTGGCTCTCCCATAATCCAGGTCATTTTGTGCAAAGACTTCAGGCATGTTGTTCAACTTCTGAGTGACACGCTCTTTCCATTCAATAGAAATGGGAGAATCTTCAAAGTTAAAACTCAATCCAGGGTTGACTGGTACATACTCAGCTGAATTGGATGACTGGGGTAGTAAAGCCTGAACAGCGTTAAGTTCTGCAATGATGCATTTCTGGGGCATCACTATATCATGCCCAGACTCATTTTTTAACATCACAGGAACTTTTCGGGGTAGCTTAGCAGGGATGCTCACCAAACAGGGCTTTACCAACAGTCCCCCAGGCAAGGTGGAACAGGTGGGGTGCTCTAAAACAGCCATAATTCCTGATGTCTGTTTGTTGACTAGAATACAACCCTCCAAAACCACATTTTCTCCAGCAGGAATGACTTGCGGGTCCTTACTGTGGAGTTTGACTAACCCATGAGTGAGATGTTGTTGTTGTTTATGTCTTGCTCTGAGAATTTTTAATACAGCTTCATAACCGTACCGATGAGGATAGTGTCTTTCCAGAACCTTGTCAGTGATGGTCATATACAAAATATCTAAAGTGTTCGTACCAATGAGGACTTGGGGTTGGGTTTCAGAACTCAAGTCTGGAACAACCAAGGCTAGTGTTGGCACTTCCACCTCCACTCCGGCGAATTCTTTGGGAAAGGCGATACTCAGATCTACATATCCCAAGTAAGGTACCATCTGCCCATTAGCTCCTTCCACTTCCAACAAGTCACCAAGTGGTTCTATCTTATGCGCTGGTAAGTGTTGGTTGAAGAAGGATTGAGAGATTGTGGTCACCTGGGAACCAGTATCCAGTAGACAATTTGTCTGAGTTTCTCCAATTTTTACTCGAGCTGTGCACTTGGTTCCTATCAGTCCTTTAGGTATAATACAGGATCGTTTTGTTTGTGCACATTTTAGTGAAGCTCGTTGAGTATGTGGGATTTCAGCTTTCTTGATAGCGGGACGTGAATGAGCTTCAGTTCCTGGCTGTCCCATGACAGAAACTGGATTCAGTTTAAAGGGTTCTGTTCATCTTCCCATACTCTTTGTCTCTCTCTTAACTCTTTTCTCTTGGCAGCAACAAGAGCAGGATTCACGTCGGCCTCGCAATTAGCCACGATGTGTCCATCTTCTCCGCAACGGAAACAATACCAGGGCTTTGGCTTTTCACTGGTATGTTTCTTAGCCTGAGATTTTTTATATTTCTTCTGTGCATGGTCAGGTTTTGTAGGTCTAGGTTGTGTCAGTGGCTCTCCTGTTGAAGATTCCGACTTCACACTGGCTTTTCTTATACTTTTCTGTGTCAAAATGGAAGTTAACTGGCTCTTAATCTGAGCTAGTTCTTTTCTTAATTCGCTCATTTCACTGGAATCTGGCTCAACATGAAGTACACTACTGTTGCACATAGTGTGTAAGTGCACTGCTGCTTTTTGTCTTCCTAAGCCTAGGTGCTGTTTTCTTCTTGCAACTTTAGCTTCATACTTGTTTTCAGCTGTACGCAGTAGTAGCAGCAACTCAGCGAACGGTGGGGGGTGTTTTATCTTGTGCTCTAGCTGTAGGTCTGTTAGCAAACTATCATTCCAGCAGCCTCTGCAAAACTGCTTAAGGAGCTGCTGATTAATATCACAAGTCTTAACCCCACCTGCTCTTTCAGCTCGACTCAGTGCAGACTGAAGACGTTGCAGGTATGCTGACGGTTTTTCTCCTGCATCTTGCAGAGTGCTCATGAATTGTGCAAACAACTCTTCTCCATCATCCACAGTACCATAGGCTGAATCCAACAGCTCCAAATATATTGTAGCTGCAGCCTCTGGACTAATGTGCTTGATTATGTCAGCAGCGGGGGACAGAAGACTTTCATGTATTCTACGCGTTACTTCCCTATCAGGGACTGATGAATCATTAAGCATCAGACCAACTTGAGAACGCCAAGTGTCGTAGTCGACCTCGCTATATGGCTTGGGAACTTTTCCAGAAAAGGTTCTCAATCTCACAGTTGAACCAGCGAATGGAGACTTTTCTTCGCTTCTCACGATGTGCTCCACTATCACTTTCTGCACTTCAGGTGGATTAAATGTAGAAGAATCGAGCAATGGAACTGTTCTCTGCTTAGCAGGTGACAAGGAGTGTGCAGAATGATGGCTCCTGCTGTCATCAGAGGTAGGTTTCAGGTGAGATCCGAACACGGCTTGGGACGAAATTTCAGACTGGTTTTGCTCTGATGTTTGGTCGGGGCTTGGTGCAGGATGAGAGTCATTTTTTAGTTCGGCAACATCAGGTGTATCAATGATATCACCTATCTGATCCAGGGCTTCTCGTAGGATAGCTTCTAAATCCCTCCCACTTAGTTTAGCTACTCTCTGTAACTCACCTACATAAGTGTGAGTAATCTTACTACCCACTCCCTGAGAGTAAACATCCGCTAGTGCTCGTACACAGCACACAGTATTATCAGCGAGTGTACAACGGTAGGGTAGAAGGGGTTCTAATGTCTGCAAAGCAGAACCGGAACTGTATTCTACAATTACCTGCGAATGTAGCTCGGAACTAGCGTCGTCCACTTTTAGTGTCCTATTTATTGTACCATGTTCTTTCAGAAATGTCAACACCTCTCCACCACAGTCTGACCCAGTTAATCCATTAACTATCACAGAATTAGGGACTTTTACACTGTTATGTTCAATGAACTCCATTTTTAGCATGTGAAACACTTTTGATTAGACAGTTTGTGCAGTGTTGCTCTTGAGTATTTAACGTAACTAGGCTCCTGGCTGGCTCGCCAAGTTTTATGTAGCGAATTGCTAGAAAAGAGTAGTGACTTAGCTAGATTCCAATATTTAAATACCAGCGCTAAATACCAAAGGTAAGTATCTGGGATTAATTAACAAGAAATATAAAATAATACTGTGGGCCAATCAGAAAAACCTAGGATCGTCTACGGAGCCAAGGACAACACCACGCAAGAGATGACACTGCACCACTGCTCTGAGATTTGGAGGTTAGCCTCCTTTTAATAAAAAGGTAAGTAAAATATTATAAAATAAAATACAAAAAACAGGCAGGATATTCAATATAAATAATACACCTTATATTACTGTTATTACCATATATATATATATTGGATAACTGTATCTGTATCAATATTTATATACTACTACCCGGGTAGGAAAATATGTATATCAATAAGAAAATATATATTTATATATTTATTTATACACCAATATCTATTAATATCAAAATATCTTTTTTTTTTCTGTGTGTGTATATATGAGAAATTAATGTCCGGTTGTTTCACAGGTAGCAGTTGGAACTGAGTATGCGCAAACAGGTCCAGTCTGTGGAAAGGTATGTGTTTCTCCTACCACACTGGAGAGTAGTGAAAGTTCAGCAACAATAGAAAAGAAGGGGGTTTCACAGAGCAGAGTTGTCCACAGCACTTATGGGCAGCTTCCAGGGTCGGGATCCAGGGAGGCTCGCCATCAAATGTAGAAAAGGGGGGTCCAAATTGAATCTAGCCAAAAAACCTGACCTATAATAGGTCATAATACTCCATCAACATCAAGTTTTTATATGAACACATATAAGCTTTAAACATAATAATTCACATTCAACTACACATACTCACAACATATTTACCTTCTTGACCAATTAATTGAACATATTTACAATAATTGAGATTTATGTACAGAGAAAATAAAGATAAATGCACTGCTTGGCACACAAGGGGTTAAATTCTCGCAACGCGCGCGAATTTGTGGGCTCTCAAAGGCCAGCCTGTGGTTACACAGGCTGAAATATCTCCAATAAATAATCATTCATATAAGCTATAAAGAATTTTAAATAGTTATATTGACACGTTTAAGCACAGGCATCACCATAATCCTAATGAAAATGCATGGTTAGCGTAGCATAGTCGGCTAGCGCAGTAATTACTAAATTAACTCACCGATGCAAAACTCAGTGTAACCAGCTAATAAAACTCCTCTTCGCCACGGAGGGCTTCCCAGGTCCACCAGCTCGGTGATCTAGCCCAAAGAGGGTTTACTTGCAACACTGCAGCTTTCTACCACACAAATCCAAATTCTAATCTATCCTTCTCCTTTCCTCTGCAGATGCCCTCCGCTCACGACGGCTGCTCGACCCAAAAGAAAGAACTGGGTCCAGATCAGCAGAATTACCCGCGCTTATCAACGTAGTCAATCACCTCATTGGCTGTAGTGTGTGACGTACTACTAAACAAATTAAATATTCTCAAAAATATATAAAATAATTATTTTTTAAGTGAATAAAGTTTCTGTTACTCACATATTTGTGTCTTTATTTATTTATAATATTTCAATTATTATATTATGCTTCATATTCAATTTCAGCTTCAGTCTAACTCAACTTTTGTGCCCTTTTAATAATAAAATATTCTTTTAATAAATCAAGCTTTTATAACCTGGGTTACACCCTCCCCGCTTGAACATATGCACGTCCCTGTGCATCTGTATGGCTGTACAGTAATAGGTTTGGTATGGGGATGAGGTAAGTAATCAGGTTCTGGACTATCTCTCAAAGCTTCAGTGAAAGCTGTGCTCAGGCCATGGAATAAGGACTGAACAATGGAGACCATTGGGTTTCCAAACTGAGCATAGTGCAGGCGCTCAGGTTGCTCCCTTTTACGGTTAGACCGTCTGACACAATCTGGTTCACCAGAGCCAGTGTCTTCACTCAATTTGCTCTGTTCAACTCCAGGCAGAGCATCTTGGGTTTGTCTTTCAGCTCCCACTTGGGTACTTGAATCTTTGTCTTTCTCAACCTCTGACTCAGTAAAGGATTCAGGTGACATTACAGGTATGTCAACAGACTCAATGCTTGCAGGTTTGGATGCTACTGGCAGGTGTACTGACAGGCTTTCAGCACTGATTTCTTTACTTTTTCCAATTCTAGGTGCACTGACATCCAAGTTGTCATCAGTAGTATTAGGTAAGTCATTTGCAGATACGGCTTTTTCAGGTAAGTTCCCTTCAGGTAAGTCTTTTGCAGATACGGCTTTTTCAGGCAAGTTCTCTTCAGGTAAGTCTTTTGTTTCTCTTCTCATAGGTACTTCATAGATAGTAGTGAAACTGGTGGGTCTGACTACTGGTCGCACTGTGACTCTCTGGTATGGGTGTTCATCATCAAAAGCCCAATCTTGGTATACTGATTCTTGTTCCACAGATTGTCGTGTTCTGGGCTTTCGTGAAGGTTGTGAAATAGTTGGTTCTGGAGCAGTTTCTGGCAAGAAATTACAAGGGAGTAGCAAATCTCTGTGCAAAGTTCTCAGCGGACCTTCTTTAGTCTCCGGCTCGACTGTGTAGACTGGAAAGTTTTCAGCCTGTTTAACCACTATGTGGATGTCTGGCTCCCACTTATCAGCAAGTTTGTGCTTTCCACGGAGTCTGACTGCCCTTACAAGGACTCTGTCACCAACTTCTAGTCTAGAGGCTGTGACATGCCGGTCAAATCTGGTCTTGTTAGCTTTTGCAATTTTGTCTGCCCCTTGCTTGGCTAATTTGAAGCTTTCGTCGAGATGTGACTTGAGATCTTGGACGTACTGAGAATGTGACTTATAACGCTTATCTCTCAGAGGTAAGCCGAATGCTAGGTCTACAGGTAGTTTTGGCTGTCTTCCAAACATTAATTCATATGGGCTATACCCAGTCACATCATTCTTTGTGCAGTTGTATGCATGCACCAAAGGTTTGACAAACTGCTTCCACTTTGACTTGTCTTCCTCGTTAAGAACGCCAAGGAGATTTAGCAGAGTTCGGTTAAAGCGTTCGACTGGATTCCCACGGGGGTGATATGGCGTAGTACGTGACTTGCGGATTCCCATAATCTGACATAATTCCTTAATGACATGTGATTCAAAGTCTGTACCTTGGTCACTGTGTAGACATTCAGGGATGCCATAATGAATTATGAAGTTTTCCCAGAGGCATTTTGCAACAGTTTGGGCTTTTTGGTTTGGTGTGGGAATTGCTACAGCATACTTCGTGAAATGGTCTGTAATCACGAGAATATCCTTGGTGTTGCTTCGGTCGGGTTCTATGGATAGGAAGTCCATGCATAAAAGTTCAAGTGGTCTGGTCGAAGTGATGTTCATCAGGGGTGCTGCTTTCTCTGGTAGTGTCTTCCTTCTGACGCATCTGTCACAGGTCTTGACTTTTCTTTCAACATCCTCAGACATCTTTGGCCAATAGAATCTAGACCTTACCAGGTTAAGTGTCCGCTCCATTCCCATATGACCCATGTCATCATGTAGACTTTTGAGAACAACAGCTCGTAATGACTCAGGTAAGACCATTTGGTAAGTAGGGTTCTCCCCATCCAAGCGCTGACGATATAAGATCTTGTTGTGCAATCTTAGCTTTTTCCACTGTTTCAGGAAATGGTTGATTTGTGGCAGCTCTTCTCTGACCATTGGAGGAATTGTCTCTCCTGTCTCCATCTGGTGGATGACTTCCCTTAAACATGGATCAGCCTTTTGTTGTTTCTGAATCTCTTCCTCAGACATTTGTGTAATTATAGGTAGCCCACTTTGTTCTTCGTTGATGAAACAATCCGGGATAGAATCTGAAGAAACAACTAGAGAATGTATCTGTGCCACAGTGTCATTGTCGTGCTGACATTCATCCAAAGTACGTCTGACAAAATGCTTTTCACAGACAGCTTTGACAACATCTTGGCCCATATAGACATCTGAATCTTCCAGGTGAGTATTAGCAAACTGGTAGATTCGTTCTTGTTCTTTTCGGGAAACAGCGTCATTGGTCAGTTCACCATGGGGCCTTCTAGAAAGACCATCAGCATCTGCATTTTGCTTCCCAGCCCTGTACTTCAGCTTGAAGTCGAAAATTGACAGCGAGGCTAGCCACCGGTAACTTGTGGCATCCATCTTGGCAGTAGTGAGAATATATGTTAATGGGTTACTATCAGTCACAACAGTAAATGGACTCCCATACAAATAGTCACTGAATTTTTCTGTGACTGCCCACTTGAGCGCCAAAAACTCAAGCTTATGTGCAGGGTACTTAGATTCACTTCTTGACAACCCTCTACTTGCATAGGCTATAACCCTCATTTTGCCTTCTTGCTCTTGGTACAGGGCTGCCCCCACTCCAGTAGTACTGGCATCAGTATGGAGAACATATGGAAGCTGGGGGTCCGCAAACCCTAGGACAGGTGCTGAGGTGAGGTTTTCAATGATGACCTGGAATGACTGTTCGCACTCAGGAGTCCAGCGACTACCAAACGGCTGTTTCGGATCATGATACTGTTTTTGTTCTTTCTTGGGTTGGTTACTCCTCCTCAAAGGTGGGTATCCAACAGTTAGGTCTGTGAGTGGTTTGACAATCCTTGAGTAATTTTTAATGAAACGCCTGTAGTAGCCTGAAAAACCAAGAAAAGATCTCAGTTCTTTTAACCCTTTGGGTCTTGGCCATGTTTTTAGGGCTTCTACTTTGTTAGGGTCTGTCTCAACTCCATTTTGGGAAACGATGTGACCCAAGTATCGAACAGAAGTTTGAAAAAACTTACATTTAGTTGGAGAAAGCTTCAAACCATAATCTTTGAGACGATTCAAAACTTTTAGTAGCCTTGCTTCGTGCTCTTCTAAGGTCTTGGAGAAAACAATCAAGTCGTCAAGGAATACAAGGACTTCTCTCAGGTTAATGCCACTCATACATTTTTCCATCAAGCGTTGAAATGTGCTTGGCGCATTTGTGATTCCTTGTGGCATACGATTGAATTCCCAAAATCCAAGGGGACACACGAATGCAGTCTTGGGTTTATCAGTTTCTTCAACTTCAATTTGGTAGTACCCTGATTTCAAGTCTAACACAGAGAACCATTTTGATCCTGTGAGCGTGGAAAAGGTCTCCTCTAAGTTTGGAAGAGCATAAGCGTCTTTAACTGTTTGAAGGTTCAGCTTCCTGTAGTCTATGCATAAGCGCACATCTCCATTTTTCTTGCGCACAACTACTATGGGAGATGAAAAAGAAGATTCAGACTCTCTGATTATACCAGCCTGCAGCAGCTCTTGCAGATGGTTACGAACAGCTTCTAGGTCTTGCGGGTGAATAGGTCGAGCTCGATGCTTGAATGGAGTTTCATCAGAGAGTGTTATGTGATGTTTGACTCTATTGGCTCTCCCATAATCCAGGTCATTTTGTGCAAAGACTTCAGGCATGTTGTTCAACTTCTGAGTGACACGCTCTTTCCATTCAATAGAAATGGGAGAATCTTCAAAGTTAAAACTCAATCCAGGGTTGACTGGTACATACTCAGCTGAATTGGATGACTGGGGTAGTAAAGCCTGAACAGCGTTAAGTTCTGCAATGATGCATTTCTGGGGCATCACTATATCATGCCCAGACTCATTTTTTAACATCACAGGAACTTTTCGGGGTAGCTTAGCAGGGATGCTCACCAAACAGGGCTTTACCAACAGTCCCCCAGGCAAGGTGGAACAGGTGGGGTGCTCTAAAACAGCCATAATTCCTGATGTCTGTTTGTTGACTAGAATACAACCCTCCAAAACCACATTTTCTCCAGCAGGAATGACTTGCGGGTCCTTACTGTGGAGTTTGACTAACCCATGAGTGAGATGTTGTTGTTGTTTATGTCTTGCTCTGAGAATTTTTAATACAGCTTCATAACCGTACCGATGAGGATAGTGTCTTTCCAGAACCTTGTCAGTGATGGTCATATACAAAATATCTAAAGTGTTCGTACCAATGAGGACTTGGGGTTGGGTTTCAGAACTCAAGTCTGGAACAACCAAGGCTAGTGTTGGCACTTCCACCTCCACTCCGGCGAATTCTTTGGGAAAGGCGATACTCAGATCTACATATCCCAAGTAAGGTACCATCTGCCCATTAGCTCCTTCCACTTCCAACAAGTCACCAAGTGGTTCTATCTTATGCGCTGGTAAGTGTTGGTTGAAGAAGGATTGAGAGATTGTGGTCACCTGGGAACCAGTATCCAGTAGACAATTTGTCTGAGTTTCTCCAATTTTTACTCGAGCTGTGCACTTGGTTCCTATCAGTCCTTTAGGTATAATACAGGATCGTTTTGTTTGTGCACATTTTAGTGAAGCTCGTTGAGTATGTGGGATTTCAGCTTTCTTGATAGCGGGACGTGAATGAGCTTCAGTTCCTGGCTGTCCCATGACAGAAACTGGATTCAGTTTAAAGGGTTCTGTTCATCTTCCCATACTCTTTGTCTCTCTCTTAACTCTTTTCTCTTGGCAGCAACAAGAGCAGGATTCACGTCGGCCTCGCAATTAGCCACGATGTGTCCATCTTCTCCGCAACGGAAACAATACCAGGGCTTTGGCTTTTCACTGGTATGTTTCTTAGCCTGAGATTTTTTATATTTCTTCTGTGCATGGTCAGGTTTTGTAGGTCTAGGTTGTGTCAGTGGCTCTCCTGTTGAAGATTCCGACTTCACACTGGCTTTTCTTATACTTTTCTGTGTCAAAATGGAAGTTAACTGGCTCTTAATCTGAGCTAGTTCTTTTCTTAATTCGCTCATTTCACTGGAATCTGGCTCAACATGAAGTACACTACTGTTGCACATAGTGTGTAAGTGCACTGCTGCTTTTTGTCTTCCTAAGCCTAGGTGCTGTTTTCTTCTTGCAACTTTAGCTTCATACTTGTTTTCAGCTGTACGCAGTAGTAGCAGCAACTCAGCGAACGGTGGGGGGTGTTTTATCTTGTGCTCTAGCTGTAGGTCTGTTAGCAAACTATCATTCCAGCAGCCTCTGCAAAACTGCTTAAGGAGCTGCTGATTAATATCACAAGTCTTAACCCCACCTGCTCTTTCAGCTCGACTCAGTGCAGACTGAAGACGTTGCAGGTATGCTGACGGTTTTTCTCCTGCATCTTGCAGAGTGCTCATGAATTGTGCAAACAACTCTTCTCCATCATCCACAGTACCATAGGCTGAATCCAACAGCTCCAAATATATTGTAGCTGCAGCCTCTGGACTAATGTGCTTGATTATGTCAGCAGCGGGGGACAGAAGACTTTCATGTATTCTACGCGTTACTTCCCTATCAGGGACTGATGAATCATTAAGCATCAGACCAACTTGAGAACGCCAAGTGTCGTAGTCGACCTCGCTATATGGCTTGGGAACTTTTCCAGAAAAGGTTCTCAATCTCACAGTTGAACCAGCGAATGGAGACTTTTCTTCGCTTCTCACGATGTGCTCCACTATCACTTTCTGCACTTCAGGTGGATTAAATGTAGAAGAATCGAGCAATGGAACTGTTCTCTGCTTAGCAGGTGACAAGGAGTGTGCAGAATGATGGCTCCTGCTGTCATCAGAGGTAGGTTTCAGGTGAGATCCGAACACGGCTTGGGACGAAATTTCAGACTGGTTTTGCTCTGATGTTTGGTCGGGGCTTGGTGCAGGATGAGAGTCATTTTTTAGTTCGGCAACATCAGGTGTATCAATGATATCACCTATCTGATCCAGGGCTTCTCGTAGGATAGCTTCTAAATCCCTCCCACTTAGTTTAGCTACTCTCTGTAACT
The DNA here is from genome assembly GCF_029633855.1 of Hoplias malabaricus. Lineage (NCBI taxonomy): Eukaryota > Metazoa > Chordata > Actinopteri > Characiformes > Erythrinidae > Hoplias > Hoplias malabaricus. The sequence goes on along the minus strand of NC_089820.1, from coordinate 14,209,480 downwards.
CACCTACATAAGTGTGAGTAATCTTACTACCCACTCCCTGAGAGTAAACATCCGCTAGTGCTCGTACACAGCACACAGTATTATCAGCGAGTGTACAACGGTAGGGTAGAAGGGGTTCTAATGTCTGCAAAGCAGAACCGGAACTGTATTCTACAATTACCTGCGAATGTAGCTCGGAACTAGCGTCGTCCACTTTTAGTGTCCTATTTATTGTACCATGTTCTTTCAGAAATGTCAACACCTCTCCACCACAGTCTGACCCAGTTAATCCATTAACTATCACAGAATTAGGGACTTTTACACTGTTATGTTCAATGAACTCCATTTTTAGCATGTGAAACACTTTTGATTAGACAGTTTGTGCAGTGTTGCTCTTGAGTATTTAACGTAACTAGGCTCCTGGCTGGCTCGCCAAGTTTTATGTAGCGAATTGCTAGAAAAGAGTAGTGACTTAGCTAGATTCCAATATTTAAATACCAGCGCTAAATACCAAAGGTAAGTATCTGGGATTAATTAACAAGAAATATAAAATAATACTGTGGGCCAATCAGAAAAACCTAGGATCGTCTACGGAGCCAAGGACAACACCACGCAAGAGATGACACTGCACCACTGCTCTGAGATTTGGAGGTTAGCCTCCTTTTAATAAAAAGGTAAGTAAAATATTATAAAATAAAATACAAAAAACAGGCAGGATATTCAATATAAATAATACACCTTATATTACTGTTATTACCATATATATATATATTGGATAACTGTATCTGTATCAATATTTATATACTACTACCCGGGTAGGAAAATATGTATATCAATAAGAAAATATATATTTATATATTTATTTATACACCAATATCTATTAATATCAAAATATCTTTTTTTTTTCTGTGTGTGTATATATGAGAAATTAATGTCCGGTTGTTTCACAGGTAGCAGTTGGAACTGAGTATGCGCAAACAGGTCCAGTCTGTGGAAAGGTATGTGTTTCTCCTACCACACTGGAGAGTAGTGAAAGTTCAGCAACAATAGAAAAGAAGGGGGTTTCACAGAGCAGAGTTGTCCACAGCACTTATGGGCAGCTTCCAGGGTCGGGATCCAGGGAGGCTCGCCATCAAATGTAGAAAAGGGGGGTCCAAATTGAATCTAGCCAAAAAACCTGACCTATAATAGGTCATAATACTCCATCAACATCAAGTTTTTATATGAACACATATAAGCTTTAAACATAATAATTCACATTCAACTACACATACTCACAACATATTTACCTTCTTGACCAATTAATTGAACATATTTACAATAATTGAGATTTATGTACAGAGAAAATAAAGATAAATGCACTGCTTGGCACACAAGGGGTTAAATTCTCGCAACGCGCGCGAATTTGTGGGCTCTCAAAGGCCAGCCTGTGGTTACACAGGCTGAAATATCTCCAATAAATAATCATTCATATAAGCTATAAAGAATTTTAAATAGTTATATTGACACGTTTAAGCACAGGCATCACCATAATCCTAATGAAAATGCATGGTTAGCGTAGCATAGTCGGCTAGCGCAGTAATTACTAAATTAACTCACCGATGCAAAACTCAGTGTAACCAGCTAATAAAACTCCTCTTCGCCACGGAGGGCTTCCCAGGTCCACCAGCTCGGTGATCTAGCCCAAAGAGGGTTTACTTGCAACACTGCAGCTTTCTACCACACAAATCCAAATTCTAATCTATCCTTCTCCTTTCCTCTGCAGATGCCCTCCGCTCACGACGGCTGCTCGACCCAAAAGAAAGAACTGGGTCCAGATCAGCAGAATTACCCGCGCTTATCAACGTAGTCAATCACCTCATTGGCTGTAGTGTGTGACGTACTACTAAACAAATTAAATATTCTCAAAAATATATAAAATAATTATTTTTTAAGTGAATAAAGTTTCTGTTACTCACATATTTGTGTCTTTATTTATTTATAATATTTCAATTATTATATTATGCTTCATATTCAATTTCAGCTTCAGTCTAACTCAACTTTTGTGCCCTTTTAATAATAAAATATTCTTTTAATAAATCAAGCTTTTATAACCTGGGTTACACTTTTTATTAAAATACAGTGAATCTTTATAATGGTGTTCTTTATGTAGCTGTGTTTAAGAACAGGGTGCTGAAAGGAAGTGACTGAAAATGAGAATCAAAATGTGGTTCCTGTGGTTTCATCTTCTGTGGATACTAAGGCTATTTTGACAAGCCAAGGTTAAAAATAATGAATGTGGTCACTCACAAAATGTCTGCTAATTTAAAGTTACCAGCTTTGTTTTTTCTATGAGCATAGAGGGTGAGGAAGCCTAACATGTCAGACTGAGCCCCTTTTGTTTTGTTTTTTTACTCATTTACAGACACTAGGGCTTTCAGCAGGCAAACAGACAGGAGAGCTAACAAATGGTGAAGAAACATTTCTGAATATTATTAAAGAGGGCTCAGGACTGAAAGATCATTGGTTTGATTCCCACAACTTGCAGGAAAATTGGGGGCAGTGGGAGTGAAGGAGCAGCACTGTTCTCCTTCCTAAATCCATGGCTGAGGGGCCCTTGAGCAAGGCACCGAACCCACAACTGCTCCCTGTGTGCCAGGGATGGCTACCCCCACTCTTGGTGTGTGTTCTCAGCCCCTAGTGCCGTAGTGTGTGTGTGTGTGGAAGACACATTTTGATAAATACATATTTCTTTTTTTTCTGTGAATTCTAAATCCAGGCCATGAGGGCAACCAGAAGCCATAATTTTTTTTTAATTTGCTTAGTTTTGAGGAAAATATTACATTCATGCATGGTGGGTCCATGCGGAATCATTAGACACAAGACCCTGGGGTTGTTTGGTAGCCACTGCACTTTCCTTCATAAATTTATTAATTCATTGTCTGTAACTGTTTATCCAGCTCAGGGATAGGGTTAGAGTCACTTGACACAAGGCGGGAATACACCCTGGAGGGAGCGCCAGTCCATCACAGGGCAATGCACACTCACACATTCACTCACACACTCACACCTATGGAAACACCAATGTGTGTTTTTGGACCAATGGAGGAAACAGAGTCTCCCAGAGCAGGGCTCGAACCCACAACCAGGACCCTGGATGAATTAGAGTCTCTTAGTTTGTTGAGTAAAAGTTTCAAGGTTATGTTTAACATTGAATACTAAAGCTTTAATAGAGAAAGCAGGGGAAATCACTACAGCACAGCTCTTGGCTCAAACAATATAAACCTTCATGTTTCAGCTTCAAAACATTTTTAAGAGCTCAACAGTGGTATTAAGTGTGGTAGATGAAACTTCATCCATTGCTGAAATTAGCAGACATTACGTGAGTGATCACATTCATTATTTTTAACCTTGGCTTGTCAAAATGCCCTTAGTATCCACAGAAGATGAAACCACAGGAACCACATTTTGATTCTCATTTTCAGTCACTTCCTTTCAGCACCCTGTCCTTAAACACAGCTACATAAAGAACACCATTATAAAGATTCACTGTATTTTGATCAAAAGACTTTGTTCTTATCTAAGGCCTTGAGCAAAGCACCTAACCCCAAAACTGCACTGCAGGAGCCGAGGTGGTTGGCAGCCCACTGCTCTGGTTCTGTGTATGGGTGTGGCTAAAAGAATGACTCACTAGTGTGTGTTTGTGTGTTCACTACAATAGAATTAAATGTTGAATTAAATCAATTTCCCCAAGGGGATTAATGAATGTCATTTTTTGTTCACTTTCGTCTTCAAAAATTAACATGTTAAATTCCCACATGGGTTAACTTATTTCAAAACATAAATATTGACAGCACTAACATTAAACATTATAAACAAATTATTCCCTTCACTGTATGTTTTACTGGAGATGATCTACCAGCACAAATTTCTGTTTCTGATTTCCCTGTTGGTAGAATTTCAATTTCTCCCAGATTTGGGTCAAGGTCCTTATTGCATGAGTAAATGCTGGTATAGTGTGAGTGGGGCTCAGCTGTTCTGGAAGTTCAGAGTAAACAGATTCATTATTTAATATCACTGGAGAATTTCTGATTAACTTAACTCTCATCAGCCATCTCTCTCTAATTCAACCCACATAGATTTATAACACTCTATCTGACCTCTTTTAAAAATGCCCTAAAACTTGCCCCCTTTAATAAACTCAAGAAAAAAATGAACTGAAAACCTAAACATTAACGTTTCAGGACGTATTGGGAAACCTACTTGCATTTCAGTTTAGTTCAGTATACTCAAGATTCAAGTCTCTGTTTGAGTCTGCATCCTTTAATGAATTAAAACAGGAGGCTGGATGCATGGGCAGGAAACAGTGTAATGATTTCAGAACCAAGAATAAAAAGGTAAAGACAAATGGCAGCAAACATGCTACTAAAGGTCAGGCTACACTCCAAAATAATACAAACACTGATATATACAGAATTTAAAAATAAAAACACATAATCAAACAAACCAACAAAAAAACCCACAGGAGAATCCACAGCAGAATATAGACTGAATATAGAACAAGGACCTGCCTCACAATTACATTCATCTTACACAGGATTTCAGTCTAAGAACTAAATAACTAATGTAACTACAGTTAACAGTTATTTGCCCACAATGTGAATATTATTTAAATATTAAAGGCAAACAGTTGGGTTTACAGTTGGACTGATATGAACTGGCACTCTGTCCAGGGTGTGTTCCTAACCTGCACTCATTGATTCCAGGTAGGCTGTTGACCCACCATAACCTTGACAGTAACAAAGTGGTTACAGAACATAAATTGATGAATAAATTATTAAATTGACTATTTTGATGGTTTGTGTAAATTAAAACAACTTAGTTCATATCTAAATAAGAATCGTATATATGAAATTATATATATAATTGTATAATAATCGTATATATAAAATTCCGATCTGGATTCAGGCCACATCATAGCACTGAGACAGCTCTAGTCAAGATAACAAACAATCTTCTTCTTGCCTCTGATCAAGGCCACATTTCCCTGTTGGTGCTTCTTGACCTCCGCACAGCTTTCGATATGATAGACCACAATATTCTCCTAGAAAGATTAGAAAACATGGTTGGAATCACAGGGTCAGCCCTATCCTGGTTCAAATCTTACTTAACGGAACATTATAATTCTAAAAAGTAAACAATTTATCTTCAAATTATTCTAAAGTAAGATCTGGAATTCCGTAAGGCTCTATTTTAGGGCCGTTATTATTATCATTATACATGTTACCGCTAGGCACAGTTATAAGAAACCATGACATTAACTTTCACTGTTACACAGACGACAATTGTACATTTCAGCCAAGCCCAATGACAAATAGAGGACTTTGTAAAAGACGTGAAAAGATGTTGCTTAACTTCCTCCTTCTAGACAGTAAAAAAAACAGAGGTTCTGCGTTTGGGTTCAAAGGTGGCAAGAAATAAATGATCAGATTTATTTTTAAATATTGCTGACTTTCCAGTTAAACCTGGTTTAGTCCAGTCCAGTTCTATCATCACTTCACTGGCTGCCTGTTAAATTCCATATTGATTACAAACATATAAAGCTCTACATGGGCTTACTCCTGAATACCTTCAATATACTATTTCCTATTATGAGCCTCCACAATTACTCAGAGCAGGGAGTACTGGACTTTTAATAGTTCACAGAATTCAGAAGGCCTCAGCTGGGGAAGAGCTTTTTCTTAAAAGCCCTCTAACTCTGCAATGATCTTCCAGAAAATGTTCAGGACACAGTCACAATTTTCAAATCTAGGCTAAAAACTCATTTGTGTAGTTTATCTTTTGGTAGTTAATGCTCCCTCATAGATAAAGGCGGCAGATCCAGGGGGTCACAGGGAATTGTAGTAAACTGAGACGCTGGTGCTGTCATCCCTCCACTTCACGCAAGGTTTGTGGAAGTTGGAGCGGAGGGATGCCAGTGTTTCAGGATGCTCCAGCGTCTGTGTGTCCTTCTGGTGCTCTCCTTTTAATTAAAGCTGTCCTAGTCAGATCTGCCAGAGTCATCAGCCACACTCTGGAAATGTTCAAATTTTCTGCTTTACATTCACCCAAACAGAACAAAACTAGTTTCATCTCTCTTACTTTTTCAGAGTAAACGACCGCTCACCTGTCCGGCTGAACACAGATGGATGACTGTCGTGCTCCTGCTCCACGCTCCAGCCACTACAAATTGCCTTGGAGCTGCCCACCCTACACTGAAGTTCTCACGGACTCCTAAGTATTATTACCAGTAGATTGACCAAAGGAAGATAGGTCCACCCTTGTGAACCTTGGTTCCTCCAAAGGTTTCTTCCTCAACTCTGAGGGTGATTTTCCTTGTCACTGTTGCCCTTGGCTTGCTCACCTGACAATTTTTACATATGTACAGTCTTTACATTTTTATATTTCATGTCAAAAATGTGTCTTACTGGAATTCTGTGAAGCTGCTTTGTGACATCAGTTGTAAAAAGCGCTATACAAATAAATTTCATTTGATTTGATTTAAAAGAACAATAGCTGTGTTAGACTATTCTTATCTGCAAAAGGGGGTCACTGCAAAAATTGTGGGTTCCACTGTCTTTGTTAATATAACAGAACTGGTGGTTACTATGGAGCCCTGAAGGGTGTGAGGGGAAATAGAGTTGAAAGTGTGCTCCTTAGACTAAGTTCAGCATTCTTTATTTTTGCTACCTGTATAACACACACACACACACACACACACAAACGTTGAAAAATATTGTCACTTCCAGGCTTCAAGAAAAGGAGGAGCCAATCGCTAAGTATTAAAGCTGTACCAGCTTTGACCACAGGAGAGTACAAATCCAATGCAGAAACACAAGTAAGCTGGCCATCATTCAGCCACAAATGAAAGATTACCAACTGAAAGAAATATTTGGGAAGACAAATTTTTCAAAATATTTTATTTTTAAGTACTATAAGGATGAATATATAAAAAAAAACAGTTTGTCACTCATAAGCTCCATGTGACCGGTATGTCTAACACATTAATGTGAGCATATGCATATGCAGAAGTGGCTTCGCTGAGCATCAGATGTGACTAATGTGATGAAAACGAGGCACAATCCCAGCTTCATCTGTGAATCATTTGTACTGACCTCCATGTTTTTTCACAGCCTCTAGCTCCATGTGGATCCATGAGGAGTTTAGAATTCACCTGCAGTGGCATATAATCTGTCGCTTTAATTTCAAAACCTTGTATATTCATTATCTCATTTATTTACTGTTTATACCATTAACAAAGCTGTGAATATTTCATTAAAGAAAAGATGAATAGAAATGCTCCAGAATTCAAATAAAGTCTGTTAAAGATATTTAGTTTCATATTATTATACTGTGTTTGCAGCAGATGATGTCACTGCCACACAGTCCCAGGGCCTTGGGGGTCTAGGATCAAGCCTCAGTCAGGTCAATGCCTGGGTGGAGGTCAGGTTATTCACTCTGTGTCTGCTCCTAGCCACTGGCATTGCACTTGTGAGCTACTGTTGCCAGTCCCGAGCCCAGGTAAAATGGAAATGTTACATCAGAAAGGGCATCAGGTGTCTGTGTGTGCACATCTTTGGCAAAGTTGGTAACCAACAGAGCAGCAGTCAAATGTGAATCAACAACAACAGCTATACACTTGCAAGCTGATTGCACAACATACCCGGACTGACTTCTTCTGAAAAGACCTGAAATGGATTCAGTGAAATGTTTATACTGAAAATAACAGATAAAATATATATAGTGTAAACAGCAGCTATTCATTAGCAGTTTTTTTGGGTCTTTGCCACAATCAAACTGAATCAGCGAGATTCATTAGTGGAATGAAAAATTACTTTTTTCATTTTTGTCCTTGGGCTGAGGGCTTCAGAGTGATAACAGTGGCATAATGGACCATAAAAATATATTTTCCCATCTGTGAAATGAAGGGACATACATTACATATCTGTAGTCTGAGGGAAGGTTTGCAGCCTGGAGCTTTATGATCACGCGAGCGTGACTGGGTAGCAGGATGCTGTCCAAAGGAAAAAGCAAGTAAGACAAAATGGAACGGAAAGATGTGAGCGAAATGGGGGTTGCTGTGGACATCAGCTTAATCTCACAAAGCATGTACTCCCTACGTGGGTCATAAAATATGACTAACACCGAGCCATTTGGGATTTGGTCATTTGTGCATAGACTCTTAACTAGACATAAAGTGCACTGTTTGAGTACAAAATGGCCACAGTTTTTTTGAAGACTCATGCCGTGCAATATAAAGGGAATACATGAGCTTCAGAGAGAGAGAGAAAGTGTGAGAGATTCAGAGAGAGAGAGAGAGAGAGAGAGAGAGAGAGAGAGAGAGAAAGAAGGATGGGAGAAAACTCCCTATATAATGCACTATATTATGAGTTATTAGATTCTTCACCTCAGTTGTGCTCTATATGTATGTTCAGTAAGGAATTGTTCACATGTATTGATGAATTCCTGATGGCTTTATGGGTGCTGTTTGGAAACAAAGCCAATGCCAATATTTAGACCTCTGTTGTGCACTATGCATGGTGTAAGGAGCCATTTGAGATTGAGTCAGTGGGTAAAATAATCAGGAGGCATTTGATCTAATGAGTGAAAATCATAATTGAATCTAACTTCTGTCTTTATGATTAAGAGGACAGTCAATGTGATCCATCTTTGCTCTAAATACTCAGTCTGCTCAGTAAATCCACAGTCATTCATTACCCAAAGTCACTTTCTTAACCCTTAGGAATGTGGTTTGGCTAAGAAATCAAATTTACACAATCTTCCTGTAATCTCTAATGTAGTCCGTCTGCTAAGATATGTTTGCTGTCTGACATTTATTTCTAAGCATTGACATCTGTACCTGACATTCGTGTACTCAGTCATACCCTCACAGCAATGTTCCAACATCTAATATAAAGCCTTTTCAGGACCATGGAAGCCATAACCACAGCAAAATCCCAGTAAATACCATTGATTTCACAGGAATAACAGGCAAGCAAAACTTTTTATCAGTCTTAAAACTTTAGACCATATAATATTTTCCAGACAGGATTGCCTACCATTGCAGTAATATCCTTCAAACTCAAGCAAGAGCAAATAGAACATAAAATCATAAACAGATTGTAAAATATAACTATATATTAACTATATAGTGTAAGATTATTTTTGTATTGTAAATAAACAGCTGACAGTTTTACATAGTTATTACTCATCTGGATTATGGTGTAAAATATTAAGTATTGAGATCTCATTATAACCAGGTAGATGTCCGTTTCTCTGAGAGAACAATGGTGCTTCACTGCCACACTGTCAGTGAATAAAGTGCACAGTGACACAGGTAACAAAGCCCCTCTGGAGGTGTCGGGAGAAATGTGAAGTGTGCCAGCATGTGCATCGAAACAACACCTTACAAAACAAAGCTAACTAGGCCAGTTACCTTCATCAGTGCCTTCTCCACACACCACTGTCTCCACGAGCACCTAACAAAATCAGATCAGCACCACATCCTCCCTACAAACCAGGCTGAGAAACAGGCCGTCAAATATGTCCACGTACACACAGTCAGGACAGGTGAGTCAAGCAACGTTCCTATTACCCACCGCTCTCTGTCTATAATGGCTGTCCCTAGGGAAGTTGTCCTAGACCGGCTTGACCTTAATATGAAACTGACTGGAACATGGGCTAGTGGGACTGATATCATAGACAAATTAGTTATAAATAAAAAAATAAATAAAAAAATAAAAATGTCATTGGTGCTGTCATGATTGGTCAGGGACGAGGAGGAAGATGTAAGAGCAAGTAATTTTATTTAAAACAAACAGAAGCAAACGCAAAATGAATGCAATACAGCCACGTGCTAAAGGAGTACTTCACAGACAACAAGGAAGTTCAGAAAGGATAGAACAGGAACATGAAACAGGGCAAAGCATGACAGGTGCAAAGCACTTGATAGTACACTTTATAAAGCATTTAGTTAAAAGTGAGTGAGTGAGATTTACATTTACATACAGCCAGATCCACAATTAATTCAGTCTTTGTATTTACTAGTTTAATCTCATACTGGTAAAGTGTCAATGTAACAAATATTCAAGAATTAATATGCTTTCGATCATCGTTATACGGGTGAATAAATATGGGTGACACAGAGGACAAGATTTCATAGTCCATTTCTCATCATGACGCAAATCAAAGAATATACAAAATAAATCAAATTGGGACTGAATTTTATTTAAAAATGGCTACGCACACCTCATTAAGTGTTTTGTCATCTGTCAGTAAAAAGACCACATACTCTGTAAACATTAGTAAAAATAAGTGGCCTCTGCTTGCAAAAAGGTGGGGGAAGATGTGTGGATTAACTTGGGGAACAGCTAATGCCATTTCATGCCAGGCTGGCCCATGGGCACAGGCGCACAGTGAGCTGGATACGGTACTGACCCATAAAAAGGGTGCCACATGCCCAGGCATGAGCTCGCCAAACCCATCAAAGCCTTCAGTACACATTACCGTCTTCACACACACTGAGCATAGTCAGATCAACATTGCTCATGAAAAATCACACTCACTCAAAATGAAAAGAAAAAGAAGTTTATTTTTTCGTGAATATTTTCTTCTTGTGTGCCAAGAAAGTCATGAGACATTTTCCAACTTCATGCCCTTCATCATTCCTCATCATGATATTTAAATGATTTGTGACAACACAGCCATGATAGATTCAAGAAATTTCTCTAAATCTAAATTAAACATAGGCCCAGTGAAACCAACAGAATAAAAATGTTTCTAGAACTTGCCACCGCTTGGAATTATCACACCCTTTCTTCAGGTTTCTCCAGTTTATTTTTACACAGAGGGAGAACAAACATCTTATTCTGCACATGTTTAAATTACAAACAAATTTCAAATAAAAGCAGTTATTTGTAGTCATGTCTGCTGTCCCCATTTTTTGCTGAGCTGACTAGCTGAGTGGTTCACTGACAGCTCCCTAAGCAAGTGGCTCTGTAAAAGACAGATTCAATTTACAGCATAAGTACCCCACTGCTCTTGTGCCCATCCAGTGAGCAGACAGTGTGTATCAGTTGATCCTGATCAGAATTAGCTTACAACAGCTTCTGGCACCAGAAATATCCAGTACTAGAGCAAAACACTGGTTACTGGCTTATTGTTAAGAGGCAGTTTCCTCAAACACGGAGTCTTCACAATAAAGTAGAATAGGTGTGAAGTAAGACATAAATTTAATGTTCTAGAAATGTACACCATTTTATGTTCTCCTCTATTCATACGACTCTGGAATATTAGTACTTCTTCTCCACATTTCATCCATGATTCTTAAAGGTCTAGAATATTTCACCAGTCAAACATTCCCTCTCCCTCACATTGGGTAATCTGGTTCTCAGAGGTTTTTTTTTCCAAAACCACTGCAAACTCTCAATGTAGCATTTGTAGACTAGTGACCCAGCCTTTAAAAGAAACAGAAAACCACACTTAGAAACTGGGCACAAAGAGCAGAATCAGAAAAGGCAAATTCAAGAACAACAAAAAGCACAATAATTAGGAACACGTAAAAGTCATAGTGATACACAACACATAATAAATCACAAATATCAATGATAACTTAGAGGATGAACAAAAGAGAGGTGAGGTGAGGTAAGGGCAGAGCAAGAATATCCCAAAATGCAGTGTAAAAATATATTATCCCAAAACACTTAAATGAACTGAACTGAAATATTTTACAGAAACACACTGTTTGCAGAGTATATTCAGTTCTACCCACTGCTTGTCCAATCCTGGTATTGGAATATTTTTCCAATTAACATTTGATTGGCAGCCTGAAAATTCTCAGAGAGGCTCAGTAGGCTTTACTGTTTGGAAAATAATTGTATCCATTTTCTAATGTATCTGTTTGGGCATCCAGTAAAGGCAATTAGATTAGTCTTTGAAACCTAGATTCAGTCCAAACTATTAAACGGATAGTGCAGCAGGTGCAAGCAGCAGTAGGGCATGGAGATCACAGCACATTTGTACAATTACAATTCCCTCCAAAGAGAGCCAGCACTCAGGACAGATGGGCTAATGCAAACTCAGAGAACACAAACCGCCTTAACAGTTTGCCAGAGACAACAACATCAGGGTCCCAGACAAATCAGTCAGTAAAAAGAAAGGTGTGGCTATTAACACTTGCATTTAGATGATCTTGAATGAGCACTGAAAGTGTGCAGTTATATATGAAGGAACAAGTGCTGCTCATGAATAATTATTATTTCACTGAGTGAATCATTAAAAGATTAATGCAGAGTGAGCTACAGTTTTATGACAAAGCCATAGCTCACATTAATGCTTTTGGATACTTTGTCTTTGTTTTTTCTACAAGAAAGAAACACCTGTGCCTTGTTTCTAAACCTACTGACTGCAACACAGCATGAGGATGTGGCAATAAAATTTTCATCAATGGCTTTTGGAAGAATCTGTAACCTGTTTCTGCTGCACCCTAGCGGCCTTTCTACTAGAGGAATAGAAATTGACCATGATCGTTTTAATTATTATAATCAAATCAGATATTTATCACTGTAACCCTTTTACCAGATTAACCTGGACTCTGTTGACTCTATGTGAACAGTTTTATTGAGCTGTGATTGAGCAAATAGGGGTGAAATTGATGGGTGAGATAATATCAAAATCACTCTTATCTATCCCTTCCTCATATCTATATTCCCTACAGCCAATTCCATCCCCTTTACCTCTCCATCCTGATCTCTATTCTGTCCTATGTCTTTCTGTTAATTCTCCCATAGCCCTACAACACTGCTTTTTTATCTCAATCCCAACCTAGTCATATCCCTATTCCTACACTATATTGTCATCCTATGCCATCCCTTATTACTCCTACTTTATCCTTATCAAATTCCCTATCCTATTCTATCCTAATCCCAATCCCATCTTAATACTACACCACACTCATCCCTATACCATCTTAATCAATTCTCAGCTATTTCCCTATTATATAACTTTCCCCATGTCTTCCCTCTACTATAATATATTACTTTCTCCATCCTATCCTCCTGTGTCCCAATTCCACCCATAACACGTTTTTCTCTGTACCCATCCTATCTCAATCCCTATTCCAATCCCAATCCTACCATACCATTCTGTATCTCATCTATATACCAAACTATCCTGTTCCTTTTCCTTTAACAAACTTTATCCAAATCCCATTAATAATCCCACACTTTTCCTATCTTATGTTACTGTATTTGCAAGGTAAAGTTACATGAAATCATTGTCACCTCTATTTATTCAAGCTCTTCATTTCTTCTAGTTCATCTTATTGAAAGCTAGTAATAAATCTGCTGTGGCTAGGCCTGTAGACATGTAACTCTGAAAAATTCTCAGCGTGTGAGGGTTAAGGAATGATCAGATGTTTTTTGATAACATATCGAGGCTAAACATGATAAATTGAAGCAAAATGTTCTCTATTATTTGAGCACACTGGAAGAAAATATATACACCCTGAGAAGGTAAAAGAAGCTTAGAGTAATATGCTGTGAGAAAATGCTATATGTTCAGTCACGCTTAAACCCCAGAAGCCCAGAACTGACTCAGTCTCAGAGAACAAGCTGCTGTTTTATCACTAGCTACACAAGCTGGGATCGGGCATCTCACAGCCTCCAGGAGTGTGTGTGTGTGTGTATGTGTGTGGCGTGGGTCTTCATGTGTTCTCCGAGCTGTTTTTAGAATCCTCAGTGATCATGGTGACGCACAAATTGCCTGCCCACCCCTCCAGCCCAAAACATCAGCTTCTAAAAATAGTCATCCAGCCTCCAGCTAGGTGCTGAGACTATACCTGTGATCTCTCCACTGCACTAAATACAGATCGATGGAGGAGTCTCCCTGTGGAGAAAGAGCCAGGAAAAAGTCACAAGGAGGTAAGACAGATGCTGTTAGAAACTTACGTCACAAGATACATAGCTTTAGTTGACATATCTATTTATGATGTAAAAACACTTCTTAAATCCTTACCTCTGCTAAACAGAAGACATGGAATGACATTTGACTTATTATAGAGAAGTTCCCAGATGTCACTCGTTTAAAACATTCATTTGTTTTCTGTAGAAGCTTTTCCATTATTGGTTTAAAAATTGACATTACCTGACATTCTACAACTAGAAGCTGCACTACAGCACCAGCATCTAACACAAAAATAAATGCTGCATATTCACTACATTCAGCCGTACCTCCCCTTTCATGTTTGTGCATTAAGCATGTCAGATGCATTTTAGTTGTGTTCAGTGAAGGTATAATTGGACACTTACTTGCACCTGATTGTATGTTACTGTGTGTTTGTCTGATTGTATGTTTCCGCAGGGCGGGACTAATGTGCACACATGGGCTTGCTGGGCTATGAAAACAAAGAGTGGAAAACAACATAAAGGTTTTTGACTTCAGTCTCTGTTTAGGACACATTTACTCCACTATATCTTTACATGGAAATTAGATGTTTGCTGCTATATTAATGTTTAAAATATAGCACAGTTTGTGCTAAATAAGTTTTAAACTGTAAAATTTTCATTTCTTCAGGTGACATTTCTGAGATTATTTATAATTTAATCTATTTGCACAAGAAAGGTGACAGTCAAAGGAAAAATAAGTGAAAAATCAGGAGCTGACAGTATAAAGTTATAGAAATGGGACTCCTAACAACACTGACCTAGCAGGCTACTAAACCTCTCACCAAATTTGAGAGAAAAATCAAGCCAGTTTTGCTTCAGATCTGAGAAGAGTAATCATGTTTTTGTCCAACCGTTCACACTCTTGTGAAATGAAGGTGCTACAAAAGTTTCTGTTTAGCAACGCCATAGAAAAAACAGTTTTGGTTCCAAAAAAACTGTTCAAGGAGTATGTGAGTGTGAAAAACCTTTAAAGGGTTTAAAAATCCATCCACCCATTTAAATGTATTAGTAAAATTGTTCCTTATAGAAACAAAAGTGTTTCTTCAATGGCATCGCTCAAAGAAAATTTTGTAGGCACCATTATTTTTAAGAGTGCCCAGTAAAAGGTCTGAAAGGAAGTGCTGCCATCAAGAACCTCTTAGAAATAAAAAGGAAATTCTCTTGTTAAGTGTGACGCTGGCAAAATCACTGAGTTGGCTATTCTGGGTAGCAGTTTGGACCCAGACGTGACATTTCACAAGGTCAATACGTCATGACTTAACAAGAGCATTTACTTAACAACAGTGGAATTAACACCACATCCTATTACTGATGAAATACTAATGTATACCGTTTTTACTATATCACATTAATAATCATGAAATTATTAGTATCAGCCCATAGACTAACTCTAACTATCATGGCTGAAACAAAACACCAGCGCAGGCCAAGTAGTCAAATCAGAAACCAGACTTCAACATCACAGAACATGTTTGGAAAGCAGAGAATGCAAACAATGTTTACTACTGAAAATTGGATGTAATTACACCTAAAGACTTAAAAAAGAAAGAAAGAAAGAAAATATATGAGGTGCTTTTGCTAAAATAGTTCATTACTGTAATATAAAGTCTGATATAACAGGCTCATCATTAAATTTAACTGTGTTTGAATCTGAGGACCACCCTAGATGTATCAATACATCAAACTGTATAATTAGCTGTTGAAGATTGTGTAACATGTTTTAGTTGCCATTTGATCAGACACACCTTCCATTACAAGCAGATTCTATGATCTCAGTGTTGCTGATTTGTGAGAAATTACCTCTGGTTATATATAAAATAGATTATAAGAAAGAGAGCCCAATAATTATTCCTAGCATAAAGGACATGGTGACTGCTTGCAGTTTTCTGTAGGTCACTCAATCAATACTAAAACTAATCTGAATCTGTTTGTGTGTCTCGCCCTGTCTGAGCCCATAGAAACTTTAAAAGGTCAAAACTCTAAAGCTGCTGGAGACCAATTACTGCAGAAATACTGAGGAGACGGCTAAATACATAACATTTTTATTATGTGCATTGGCCCAAAGTCTCCTATGGAGTGCAGAGCCACTTTAATAGAACTTCTTTCATGACTGAAACAAAACCTCAGCACAAGCCAGCTAGCATGTAGCATGGCACTGACTGCTAGCACTAACACAAAAGCACACTTCTGAGGGAAACAAAAGCACTGGAGTTACCCTTTGCTAGCCTTGGAAAACCAGCTGGGAAAGCACTACAATAAGTAAGTAAACAAACATGCATTTTTGTCTTTAAAAAAGCAGCTTATCAAACCAATGTATAACAACCAGCTTAAAAAATATATTCTTTCATTAGTGAAAACAGACTGGTAATAAAAACAAATTTACAACAGTGTGATTTTCCCATTAGAGTTTCAGAGTTCAAGTAAGTTCTCATAGTACAGCCCACCATACAATGTAACAGAACTGCAGGCCTTGGAGAAACAGGCTGAGCTCTAATAATGAAGTGGCAGCAGCAGGTTTGGTGTGGTCATGTGATTGGGGGAGTGTAGCAAGTGGGTAGAATTTGCAATTAGTAATATTATCTACAGCTCTTATCATCATCACAAATTTAAGGTGCCATATGTTTACACCTTCATTTTTATGATACTCAATATACTCATATTCATAATGAGAAGGCATCATGCTCTAAAAATGGGTCTGTTTGTAAAATCTATCCTGTCTCTTATAAATATATTTATTTATATATTATATTGACTTCTTACTTCTCAATTCCAGTCTGTTTTGCCAAGTCATATTTACCACCAAAATTTAAAAGCAATATTTTGTTAATTTTACATTTCATAAACTATAATTTAAATAAAGTTAAATCAAAGTGGCTATAGTCACTGAATGAACCACCTTATGTTCTACACTATGTGAATACATGTGGGAGTGTCCATATTTAAAGTAGATTTAATACAGAATCTTGGGTACATCCAGAACAATATTTGTTTTATAAGAAAATGGCTGGTTGCATATTGATATTTCCTAAAATCTTTAAAGAAGCTTGATTCCTGGAGAAGGAATCCAATTTATTCACACTGCACAAAGTAACCTTTAGTGTCCTTATGTGAATTTGTAGTGAGTGCAATGATCCTTAGCAAAGCTAAAACCTTGAAATCTCTACACACACCATCCAGATGTTCTCTTGGACAGGCCTGTGGCTCCAGTAAACTCGACTGCAAGCAATTCCAGGCATGACCAATCAGGTCAGCTCAATTTGACTTTTTGTAAGAGCTTTACTTCCTGAAGAAGAATGCGGAAGGAGAAGAGATGAAGGAGGAAGATGGAGGAAGTCACTACGACAAAAAAAACCCATTCAGTTGCTTGGACTTTGACACTGATATTTATTGTACATTTGTCCTAATCAAATGAACTATGTCTAATTATATTAAATATGTCTAATTTAAATATGTCTAATTAAAATATGTCGCTAGTAGTTAGTGGTACTTGTGGTTATGCACTACACGTGTCCATGTTTCCCATAGTAAAATAATTCAGCATGTTGAATGAGGCATTCTCAGTGCTTCCACAGTTTACATCTATGTAAAAGGAGCATCATGCTGCCTTTATTGCTGGATGCAGTGTTCACCGACCTCTGGAGATATTGTTTTTGTTGCTTAGTTTTTGATGATGCAGATCCATACAGAACGCCTGATTATTCTGGGGTATAGTGTAATGAATTAAAGGGAACAAAGACTCATAACAACTCATAACAGCATCCCATTATTAGCAGCTAAAAGAAAGGAATCGTACACCCTCCTGAAGGGCTCAATGGCAGGTTATGACACAATGCTGTTAAATAACACTGTACTGAGTGTTGGCAATAAGCTCACCCACAGTCAGACTGCTCCAGGTAGTGTCAGACGGTTTTTTTTTTTTTTTTTTGTTGCTAACTGGCAACACCTATATTGACGACAGAGGAATAACAAGACAGGATGTAAGACCAGTGAAATGAGTTATACTTTTGATAAAGAACTTTTTTTGGTATGTTATAGATCAGTAGAATGCAAAGGAACAACAGCAAGATGTTATGGTAATATGCACCATTCTTTGTATTATGGTGAATGATATTAGGATAAATCTATTCATGAGCTCATGAAATCCCAGTTTACACTCAAAAATGATAAAGGAAATAATGAGCTGGACAGAATAAATAATTTCTGTACAAGTAAAGGCGACATTTACGATTGTAATCAAAAACACTTTTTATAAAATTCAGAAGTCTATTTGCATGCTCAATATTGTCTTGGTTGTGTATGCTCGGCTTTACTTCCTCTGTCTCTGCTCATGGCACAGGTATCTGATGTTTGTTTAAACAATGGATACAACTCCAAACGTTGAAAAGCACAAACTGAGTAATGTAGTGGGGTAATATTGACTTATTTTTGCTGTTTCTTATCACTTTAGGTAGAAATGTCTACCAATTCTGGAAACGGTTAACAGCGGCATTTTGAACAGTGAATAAAAACTTAAAGCTGAAATTCAGCCACAAACAAACAGCAGTCAATATTTTTTCCCCTCAAACAGACAGTTCCACGCGGCGCTTCTGAACATAAACAAACCAGAGAGAACTGCAGTTGCCCACAATAATGAACTATCCCTTTTAAGTTTTCACCTTTGAGACAGAATAAAATTCACAGTTGTCTACTGTACGTTGAGGCTAGAAAGTGAATTAATGAAAAGCAAAATCTGATGAGTTTAACTGAACAATGTGTAGAGTGGTGATCCTGTGACAATGAAGCCTTATCTTCATGAAAATCGTTATTTCTGGTCTTTCACTCATATTTCTGCTACCGCTTTTGCATGCATACCATACAGCAGCAGCACACCAGTTAGTACTCATGAGGCCAATCAGCCATGATGCTATTGGAGCTGGAGGGGGTCCGGATTCAACTGTGCCCTGACCTACTTACCTGAGCCAACTACTGATACTGGCTCCTTACAAACCAACGACAATGCTGCAAGAGAACACAGAATTGGTGAGTGTTGTGAGCATTTAATATAGAAAAGTACATGGATTACATGAAAGAAGAGTACATGAAAGACAGCACTCCTGTTCTAAAGGGCAGAAAATGACTCATACTACATTTGCAGAGCTGAGTGATCTTAAATATGACTAATTGATAAAATTGCTTAAGGGTGTCCTGAGTGGGATTAATATCTAAGTGTTGGTTTGACCATGAAGAGATAACAATTTGATCTCCAGTGATGCCCTAACCATTGCAGGCATGGGAGTTCAAAAGAGTAAAACTAGCCTCACTCTCTCCGGGTGGATAGGAGGCCCCTTTTTCTCCAAACATATAACAAAGTGCTAGCCAATGCCAGCATCTGTCAGTTGATAAAACATGATTTTTCATATAGTGTTCTCCTATACGTTTATTAAACTGTTCAGTAGTGTTGTGTTAGCAGCAATTCTAGCCTTTATTCTCCCAGCATGATGTGATTTGGGGAAGCCTTGCTAACAAGTAAAACTGGCAATAACTAAATTGGGAACACTGAATTAATAAAGGCTTTAGATGCACTGATGACATGTGATATGAGTTAAAGGAATGGTTCCTATGCAATATATCATTTAATGAAGATTATTAGTAGATTGGCCCTCTACTGCAGTTTCTATATATCAGGAAAGACTTAACACTAGGAAAACACTGATGTAAAGATTACATTGGCCAAGAGACTGTTATTTGGAATGGAAATGATGGTTACACAGGGGCACTGTATGTAAAATAAATATTCTATACGTATCGTTGCTGTTGTTCTGCAAAACTAAATAAAATGTGGCCAGTAGCAAATATTTTCTGTTGTTCCCCAATATGTGAAACGTAGCAAATAGATAAAAATTGTCCATGGCAGTTAAAAAAAAAAAAACATACGTTTCCTGTATAAGAATCCAAACATATTTTGACTCAGAAAATCATTAGAAACGACTGGGCTTATTTCAGATCAGTAAAACTAAGCCTTGTTCTCAAGACGCTGTCCTTTTGTCAATGTGTCATGTCCCCTTTTCCCCCTAAACTCCCTGGTGCCCAGACCACGTCTTTTGTTCTTTTTCTCCACGTCTTGTATCGATCTGTGTTCATGTCCCACTCCTGCTCTGTATTGATCTCCCTCTCTACGCGCCTCGCTCGTGTCCCAGTTCCCGACTGACGCCATGCTGACCTCATTTCCTCTAAGTACGTACTTCATCAAGGGTCAAATGAGTCATGCTGAGAGGGTCAAACAACTTCAGCCCCACCAGTCACTCACTCATTCACTGGTGATGTCCTACATTTCCTGTCATATCTCCAAGGGATACTTCACCTCAGAGCACAGCCTTGCTATATGAGCTTATGGCATGCTGTACAATACTTCAGGCCAAATGCAACTGACATATATTATGGTCTTAAGTGCAGCATTAAGAAATGTTCACTGTTCTGAGTTTATACGTGTCTGTGTCTGTGCGCCAAAGAGGGAAATGTTTAGGATAAGCTGCCAGTAAGGACAGCAGACTATCAATCTTTTTCTCTCTCTCAGTCCCTTGAATGTGCAAATGTAAACCAAACTCCATATACATTACATCTGGAAGGGTAAAGAATCATATATTGGAGTGCTAGCCAAGAGCCGGGGAGAGAGAACAGCGCGCTGAATCGAACACGTCTCTCACGAGATCCTTAAGAACCCATAAGACACTGTTTCTGTAAATAAAGATGTATTTACACCTTTAAACACATCTGCAGAGATTCTTTTCCATCACCTGTCTTCACACTACTGTAAATAAACAACATAATCAAAGAGAAGTAGAATTTTTAGATCAAATATATGATTTTAAGTATTAAATAATTACATTTGTATTTTTACACTACAGTTGTTTAAGCAATGATAACTGTTTTCCTCTGAGTTTGACCATGTTTAACAGTTCTTGGAGCCCTTCTGTGTTTTCATCTTGGGCGGGTGGGCTTCAATCACCTGAATACAGCTGTGTTAGATCTGGTCACAGGAGAGAGAGCAGTCTTCTTTATGACTGTCATACTGAAACGCTTCTAAAATAGGAAACAGAGGAGAGACGGTGAAGGAGAGAGACTCTAATGAGCCAGCAGGCCAGTTACATATACTCAGGAGGCTTACATCTTAACTTCACACAAGCATGCTTTTGGCAAAATTCTCACTGGTGACAAGAGGAATGAAAGAAAGCTTCAGGACGTCATGTAGACATTACAGGCCTCAGTAACACATTCCACACTTTCAATTAGCCCTTAAGTCCATACCTCAGTTTGACCTCGTTCCTTTTCAAGATTATCCTGAGCAAATTACTGTCCCCTCATGTTACAGTGGTTTGCACTCTGTTGCTTGTTATAAAACAGCCCCTATACTGATAGAGTAGCCCGAAGACATGGTTCTAAACCTATGATGTGACCCCATTTGGGGGACCAGCTTCAAGGGGTATTAATCTAATTTTATTATTATTACTTTTTTTAATCTCGTATGAGCTGAATATGAATAAAAATGAAAAGAAAATGTTTATAATTTTAGTTTGCTGTTTCAGTGATGAGTGTGTGTTGTTGATTCTATAATGCGAAGTGAAATATTATCATTTGATCACTCAGGCAGCAAAAAACTATTTTTGTACAACTGTTGGCTTGATGTATTTATTGCAGAATGGCAGAACAGATTCTACCTATGTCCTTTTATTGACATCAAAAAGACATTTACTAATGGAAAATCCCAGGCAACTTAATGTACTGGGATTTTGATGAATTTCTACTTTGGCAAGGAGCACAGCACACTCTTTAGCAGAGGTTTTTAATGTCCTGTTCCAGACTCTGAAGCACTGCCAGAGCATTAGTCAGTGCACTCATCCATTGGTCACCACTTTCCAGCTTTGGCCCAAGCTTCACCTCCAGCACCACCCACCGGTGCTCATACCGTTAACAGCAGCTATACGTTGTTTAAAACATGTGGTGTTTTTAAAATATCAGAGTAATTTTATGGTGTACATTGCTTGGCAAACTATTAGCTGCAGTCAGAGACCACCTTTTCTTTTCTTTTACTTTTTTCAAAACACCCCTGGTCTTCAGTAAATTCAAAATTACACCTGTAGGCTATAAAACAAAACCGGAACATGATTATCTTAATGATGACAGTCCACAAGGCCTTACATGTTTGTTAAGAATCCCATTTTCTCTATATACTTGAATAATTGTTGAACTCACACATTCAAAGGTAAATATAGTTATGCAACACCAAAACAAATCTGCAGAATGGAAGTAACATTCCATAATAAAAATGTAAAAATGGCTGCTCTTTATCCAGAAGTTGTTCAGAACATTAATTGGGCATATGCTCAGAAATGATCACTATGTCTTTGAGAGATGCAATATCAACTGCCCCTGAACTGCCCCACAGATGATACAGCTTTTAATGCACCAGCTGTAAGTACTTTCCAAAACCATTTCTATCAACCCTTTAATAATGAAACAAAATTGATTTGGTTTTGTTGGTTTCCCTCTACAGTTTCACATTCTAAATACAGTCGAGGCTGAAACAGTCAACCACTGAATGTATATATGTTAATATTTGTGATATCACAAAAACATTACATTCCAAAAGCCTTGTTTTGTGCAGCGCAGTTTCCTTCTACAGTCATCTATAAATGGATGGGTGAATGGACAGTACATTCTCAAACCTAAATGAACCTCTTTTGTTTTAAAAACTCAAAGAATTTTTCCCTCCATAATATAGACCCAACCCACGGCTCTAAGACACTTTTAACTGCTCCTAGGTTAATGGCCAGTCCAGTTAAATAAGCCCTCTTAAACAGACAATAAAACATGCCCTTCAGGAGAACAAATAACGATAAGCTTAATGGCACCATTTAAAGTGTCCTATTACACTATCTAAGACTTATATGTCCTTATACCACCCTATAGAGCTGCTGAACTTGTGTTTAAGGATAAAAAAGAGCACAGCATATGTGAATGGTGCCAATGTCTAATAAGATCAAGGCATTCAAATCCTATATTGAACATGTTGCTAGTGGGTCGTTAATGCTGAAGATAGCTGGAGGTGAAAGGTGCTGAAGGATGAGGAACATTATCAATAAGAATCAGCTGAGACATCAATCAAGGGTCTCCTAGTGGTCCTGAGAAAAGTTCCATGATTCTGTGTGCGCGTTGTGCCAGACTAATAAGGCCCAGTCCAGTTACACCAGCAGCAGTCATTAATGTAGAGTGGGGTCAGCACTCAGCATCACACTGAACAGTAACTCTCTACACCTGCTGCTGGGTTTTTTATAGCAGTGTCTATTACTCACATGTATTTGTGTGGTCAGCCATTTGCAGTAGGAGAAAGCCAATGATGCATCTCAGCCAATCAAGAAAGAAGCCAGAAAGTAAATTACTACAGGAGACAAGGCTCTCTGAAATCAGAGAAGGGTAACTAATAAGAGAGAGACCAAAGCAACCAAAGCACCCCAGACAAAGGAAAACCATCAGCTGAGTGATGAGCTGAATACGTTCTTCTCAATCATCAATTCATACCCTACACAAAAATGGGGCATGTGCCAACTCTGGCGGATATAGAAGATTAGGCACCAGGCAGTTATGGTGTTTCGCTCTCCCAAATGCCCAGATTCACTTTTGGGATGATTATGCGTATAAGAAATAAGGGAAATGTAAATTAAATTAATGTAAAATTTAATTACAGACTTGCAAACTCTCTCATCAAGGATGTGTTTCAGAGGACATCACACAGTGATCAGAGTTATTAAGTACACCAACAGAGGTTTGAACTCATCATGCAGATTTACTATGAGCCTCTGTTTTGCAATTTTATTAAACAGCTCTAAAGAATTTTACATAAATCTTTACATAAATCATAAAGCTATCAGTGCTTTATTGTTGAGATTTCCAGTTTCATGGTGTTGTATTCACCTGTAAATCTAAACTGCACCCGAGGGTTTTCTCCAGAGCACTAAAGCTCACTGAATCCAAAATGACTCACAAGCTCAGTTCCTGGAACAAGGCTGAGCTGACCTTTGATGACACAGACCTTAACGAATGGTCATTGTACATACCACCAAAGAGGGCACTTGTGAAAATACTTGGAAGACACTGGGAAAAAAATTAAATGACTAAAATCTGTGCAAGACCTGGAAGGCAGATGAACAATTCTTAAAGCTTTCATCTTGGACAGACATCACAATAATCCAGTGCCACTCTCACTTTCAGAGCAGAAAAACCACTGGTGTTTCTGTTCATCCTTCCACTGCAAGAAACCACTACGGTGGGTTTAAAAGAATTCGTCCCCGTCACTTTCTTGAATAAAGATAAACTCCAGTTTGCTAACTACTAAAAGATTAATACACCGCAACCCTGAACTGGATAAGTGGTTACAGATAATGAATGAATGAATGAGTGAATGAATGAATGAATAAATAGATAAATACAAATAAAATGTTTCTAGTGAAACAAAGATGCTGTAGCTTTCAGTGCCCAGGCATCAACATAAGTGAATGTGTTTTCAATATTTATGTATGAAGAAAATGCAAACCAACTTCTAAGGCTGTAATTCTAAGTGTGTAAAAATGATCACTAAGGGCATCAGAGTCATGCAGCTGTGTAAGCGTTGGCTCAATCAGCAAGAGATTGACTGTTTGATTCCAGGTGATGCCTCAGTCATCCGAGGCTGGGAGTCAGAGCACAAATGGCCTCACTCTTTGCGCGGGTGGGTTGGACTTTCCTCCCCCATCTTTGCTCAAGGTGCTAGCAAACACAGGCATCTGTCAGCTGATGCAACAAATTTGTGTTTAAAGTGGTGTTGTGTTAGTGGTAGTTTGGAAAAGAGCAGTGCACTGGCCACACGTGTCTTGAAAGAAGCATGTTTGCCCCACTCTCCCACAGCTGGTGGCACTGAGTGTGATCTGAAGAGACTCACTGATGGGTGAAATTGGAGACTACTAATAACTGGAGAGAAAATTCAGCAAAGCAGACGTGTGTATGTGTGTGTGTTTGTCTCCCAGAAATGATGCAAGCTGTAATGAAAGCAAAAACTGGACACACTAAATACTAAACAATCTGGAATTATTTTTTTCTTAAGTTGCTGAGACTTCTGTTAATACGTGTTTTGCGCCGACACTGAATTTTGTCCAGCAGTGTAAATTATGGATTAGTCTTTACAGCACTTTAGGGAACCTGAAGCTAAGCAACATTTTGCACTGCTGATTCATGTGCTTCAGTAAAACTGTAGAATGTTGAGGGACTGTGAAGTTCTCCTCAGCAGGGCTCACCTCTCTGTTCCTGGGCTGCTGTGAAATTAACAGCTCACCATTTTAACAGCTCCATTTCTGCTCCACCCTATCCTCATACCTGAACATCTCTGAGACAGCAGATAAGTCTAGCTTCTACAACCACGTCAAGACCACACAGGCCATAACACAGATACACTACATTACAACTTTTCTGTGAGGAACAGCACAAAGAAAACATGCTATTAATGAAGGACAGATTAAAATCCAGAAATAGACCATGTCAATATTTATGATTGGACTCAGGAGACTGCCGCATGGGAAGACCCATGTGATGGTTACCTGCAGATCAGAGCAGCTCAGTCCATCAATATCTTCCAGGAGTTTGAACATGCTCTGGGGAGTGCTTGGCTGGGCAGTGGACCGCCGGGCCACTGGACAACAAAAGAAAGGTCAAGGAGGTCAAGAAAAATAACAGCTTTGCAGCGTGTCCTTATTTTTTAAGACCTTTATAAAACCAGGGTATTCATATTGACATTTACAGCTTTCAAAGGACATCTTGTCTGAGAAAACTGTATGCCGCCAAGTCCTTGACTCCAATAAATATTCATTAAGAAAAGCCTTATTTTCTAAATATCATGTTTAAAAGAGAATGTGCATTTTTAATGGACATTTCATGACTCACAGAACAACAGAAATGCTCCAAGTGTCTTCCAAGTATGTCTTTTTAATCCAAATATTTTTTATTGGTCCATTCATCATGACATTTTCAAACAATGTGAGAACAGCTGCTGTGTTCAAATGATATATTCATTCATTCATTTTCTTTAAGCACTTATCCAGTTCAGGGTTGCGGTGGGTCCCGGGCCTGGGTACAATGCAGAAATACACCCTGGATGGGACACCAGACCTTCACACTTTTAGTCACACACTCACACCTAGGGACAGTTTTGCGATGCCAATCCACCTACCAACATGTTTTTGGACTGTAGGAGGAAACTGGAGCACCCGGAGGAAACCCACACAGACACGAGGCGAAGACACCAAATTCCTAACAGTCAGTCGGAGCAGGGCTCGAACAATGTAGCAAAGTAAAAATGGACAGAAATGGAGTCCCGTTTGTCTGTGAACAGCAATCAAATATAGCTTCAAATTGGCTTGTAAACCCACTCATTCATTCATGTTTAGTCGAGTAATTATCCCTCACAAGGGGATGTCATTACTGATCAAGTAGCTTATGATGTGATAGTATTATTATTGTGTTGACCCATTTCCCCTCCATTATGGTACTAGCATATTTTGCAGCTAATGCAATTTGATGTCTTTACCACTAACAACATTTTGTGAGTTTTAAAAAGTTGCTCAATGGTATTTGTTTAACAAAACAATGGGACTTCTTCCTAAGGATAAGCTAAAAGCTTTGACATTTTGATGTGTTTCTGATGTGTTATTGTACTCAAGACAGCAGCAGCAGGTTCAGTAAGCTCAGCCAGGGCGTCCAGCACAGCTTTCCTTCTCAGTAGGGGGGCAAAAACATTCTGCTGGGTTTTACTCAGCTATTTCAGGCTCCTTTGGGATAGGAACAAATTCTTTTGATCAGACACTCAATCCACTTTTTGCCTCTCATGTATTTCTCTATGACTTTTAGCTGTTCTTGGGTTTTCTAATTCATGACACTATATCTCCCTCAGCATCATGTGCTTTTAAAGCTTGTTTTCTTCCTGTGTTTTTTCCTCTGGTTTTCAATCAACATTCTTTCCATGATTAACAGCTTTAACTGATATGGCCAAAAGGTGGGTTTACTTCAATTCAGTATGACATTAAAGGACCCACTTTTATGTCATAGACCTAAACTGAAGACCAACATTTCCTCAGTTTTTGCTAGACCACCTAGAATAGGCATATGCACTGACTGACTGACAGCTAATGTTGAAAAGCGCATGCGCGAGTAGGAACTGTTAATTCAGCCGTATTTCATAGAGAGAACTTAAGGTGGCGCTACTACACCATCTGTGTTAGTTTAGCCATATTTCACATTCCAGTCCGTGAACTAAATTTAGAACCATTCGGCGGTGACCAGAGGACCTCTTTTCCCTGGACAAGTATTCTTTTTGGGATCTAAATGCGTATTTAAATGAGCTCAATTGGGACACGGTTGCGTCGCTTCAGCGCTGTAGGTCCACCATCCACTGTGGTGCAGCTCAGTGTTTTACTGGAGCCTTCGAACAGAAATGTGTTGAACGTTGTTGAGGTAATATTTATCATAGTCTCTTCTTTATGTTTGAAGAATATTTCTGTGACCCAGCCTTTTGTTTTCTTCTATATATTTAACAAACAGAAAGTCATCTTGTCTGTCCCTTTGAATACATGGACACATCTAACGAGTAAATTACATCTGCACCGCTTTTGTTTAACTTTACACTAAAACGAACAGAATCTCTGGATTTTTTAAGCCAGAACACCAGAGCAAGGTGATACTCAAAATAAATGAGGCTGTGAATTTATTACAGCACCAATTTATCAGTCAGACCCTTATAGAAATGTAAGTCAGTAATAACTCCAGTGATGCCCTGGGAAAGCCCAAAATACATACCCTTGTCATTGGAAGGTCTGGAGAAGCTTTGGTACTTCATATCAATGCCTTTCTTTACAATCATAACAAATAATAATAACAAACTATAAAGATAGTTTATCTTGTCAGCTGCTGACAAAACTGAAGCACCGTGTTGAGATGATATTAAATTTACCAAAAAGCAACAAGATAAATGTTATAATGTTAAGTTTTTGAACATTTCTAAAACCAAGTGATGTATATTTGATAAAGGAACAGGGCATCGCTGGAACTAGATATTTATTACTAACTTGCATTTCTATAAGGGTCTGACTGATAAAACGGTGCTGTAATAAATTCACAGCCTCATTTATTTTGAATAACACCTTGCTCTGGTGTTCTGTCATTAATAATCTGGAGTTTCCGTTCGTTTTAGTGTAAAGTTAAACAAAAAAGCTGTGCAGATGTAATCAGAAAGTCAATAACTGTGTTCGTGTATTCGTGTCGTTATAGGGACAGACAAGATTACTTTTTCCTTGTTAAATATATAGTAGAAAACAAAAGGCTGGGTACAAGAAATATTCTCCAAACATAAAGAAGGGACTACGATAAATATGACCTCTATAACGTTCAACATATTTCTGCTCGAGGCTCCAGTAAAACACTGAGCTGCTCTGCAGTGAATGGTGGAGCTACAGCGCTGAAGCAGCAACACTCTGACCCACTGAACATGCATTTTTTAGGTCCCAAAAAGAATACTTGTCTGGGGAAAATAGGACCTCTGGTCAGTGCCGAACAGTTCCAAATTTCAGTCTTTCCAGTGAACCGGCGCGCATTTCTACACGTTTAAAGGGGAACCAGCAATACGTCATCAACGGGTAGGTGTTGCTGTGGCTAAATACAGCGCCAGAGCCAAAGATGATATTCTTTGTTTACCGTGGACTCAGGCCAGAGTGAGATATGATACTGTTGCCTAGTTCAGAGGCATCCTGCTGAGCTTGTGAACGGCGGAGAAATGAGCCGCGACTCTGACCAATGCGCTTAGTATCACGTCTAACAGCGCCAGAAACACAGAAAAATGGAGTGTACTCCTGTTTTATTTCACATCTATTTGTATGAAACGTTGTAAATGACCTAGCTCCATCGCGCGATAAAGCTGTATTTGAAGCTCTGAGCTCTTTCTTGAATGACTGAACCTCGACACACCCATGAACGACGTCGCGGTTCAGTTGCGAACGAACTTTTATGGTTCGCGAACCAGTTTATTATGTGGTGGAAACGCTGGATGTTTCCAAATTAAGTTCGCGAAGAGTCATTGGTGGAAAAGCGCTAGAACTGGAATGTAAAATATGGCTGAATTAACAACAGACGGTGTAGTGGCGCCACCTCAAGTTCTCTCTGTGAAATACGGAATTAACGGTTCCTACTCACGCATGCGCATTTCGACATTAGGTGTCAGTCAGCTCAAATGCCTCTTCTAGGCCGGCCCGGCAGGCGGTTCAGGATAAATAAAAATTCATATAATTTAATGTAACAAAATTATATCTTAAGCCGTCTGTAATTATTTATGTTGCTTAAGTTGGCACAATGTTTTATCTAAGACTAAGGCACAGCTGATGTTTAAAAATTATATACTTAAAGAAATTATCATCATCGCTGTCCAATTAAAAACATGCTCATTTCTCAAAATAGCAACTTTACAGGAGAGGAAAACCTCCTTAACTTTCAAGTCTATCTAAAATATTTTATTCAGAGTAATTTTGGAATTTTTGGAGCATTTTTATTGGTTCATTCATAATGACGTTCTACCAAAATGTGAAGGGCAGCTGCTGGGTTAAATAAAAATCCACAAATATGGAGATACTTTTAATTGGACAGCAATGATATACAAGATTTCAGTCTGATGTATGAATCTTAAAATTACGGTAAAAAAACCCTTAAAATTCCAAGAAAGTAAGAGACATTAATAAATGGAATTTTATGGTGGAACCTCTGCCATCTGTAGCTGAGTCAAAGAAAGCACAATTTGCTTCACATTTCTTCCCCCTCATTATTCTGCGTTATGTTAGTCAACAAGGGTTTCTGCAGTTGATAAAATGAAACTGGTAATCAGTATTCTTCTCCAAATAGGTTAAGGCTTTTGATATTATTACATTACAGTTTGATAATATTCTCTGGTGCTTCAAATGCCTTAGAAGAAGCATATACTAACCTTCACCCTCTGAGATTGGTACTAGTGTATAAACAGGAAAAAATAACTGGTAGGAATTGCCCACAAGGGAGAAAATTGGGTTTAAAAAATAATAATGATAAATAATAATAATGATTTCATGACAGTAATATGCAAAACAATCACCTTTGTTAAAAACCATAAAATATGTATGCAGTACATATTATAGGGTGCCATATAAATAATATTTAATATATTGATTATTATACAAATTAGGGATATTTGGATCCAAGCCAAGAAGCATTTCATAAATTGCTCCGTCTTTGCTCTCACCATTGTCCTTGGTGCTGATCAATAAATGCCTTAAATCCCATAAAATAACAATGTTGACGGAGCATGTTTTATCTTCTCCTCTTTCTTAGTGACTGACACATTGCTGAGTTCCAGGTCTCTCCCTCTAGTACAAAATTGACTGCTCCCTCTTTACACAAACACACATACACAGGTCCAAAAACCTTGTAATTACAGCTGACCTCAGAACTATGCTGATGGATTAAGGAAATCAGTCAATGTTTCTAAAGGTTGCAGAGAGAGGGAATCTGGTTTGGTGGGTGAATTACCACTGGTCTGTAGGGATTTAACCATATTTTTTTCTAGGCATTAGCATCTTTTGTACATTTAAAATACAAAAGGTATTTTTGGTAAGGTCATTTGGATTTGTGCATTTCATGCTGAGATAAAGCACACACATTCAAAAACATATTTACTAAATATATATATATGGATTTTTTTTGTATTATAAACATTTTCAAATACTCGAGGCGCACTTTTAATAACTAAATTAATTCAGATATCTATCTTTATCATAGCTTTGCGGATGTCTAAAAATAATGGACAGAAACTAGACATTTTATAGAGTTGTATAAGAGAAATATCTTTCCATTATGCAGGAAAATGCAGTACACCTCATTAATTATTGGAAATATGTTAACATAGCATTCATAGTAAAGTCCACATCCTTGGAATAATATATAGATTATGGAGGCACTGAAGGCTCAGAAGGTCTACTTTCCCATTTCTGTAACTGTTATATGCTTATTTGGATTTGGTTGCTCAGTGGCCAGAATATAACAAAAGAGAGGTCTACAGTTACTCTTGTCACACTTTAGTTCACTGAATATATCAGTAGATTTAAGCACTTCTAATATGTGAATTTAGCCACACACATTGCACACAAATGGCTTTTATAATCTCAGTGCTCTGGAGCAGCTGCACCTGTCAACATATCCAATGTCAATGATTGGCAAGTGAAAGACACCCCATTCTTGAGTTGTGGTGTAGCAGTACTGCATTTCTCTCAAGTAATCAAGCTCTATCCAATACCTTTGGGATGAGCTGGAGCACAGTACATCAGTATCTGTCCCCACTAATGTTTTTGTAGCTGAATGCAACCAAATCCTCACAGCAAATGTCCCAAAAGCTAGTGTTCTCAGAAGAGCAGATGCTTAACTGCAGATTAAATGCTAATTTTTGGGTCATACTAAGTAATTCTCACCCAAATGTCAAGCCTACTCAGGTAGAGAAGAGGTTAGGGAGATTAGTATTGGATGGGCTTTATTTTTAGCTTGTCATCCATTTCACAGTGAAGTCCTGATTTGTAACATGCAGCACAGCAATTTTAAACAGGTCTGTGGCAACAAAAAAAGACACAGAGTCCCTGTAAGTCAGTATCTTTATATTCCAGACAAATCTGATTGCAGTAATTCAACAAATTCATCTAACACACTATGTCCCTGTGCTGTAAGCCCTTGTGTTAAAACAGAGACTTAAATATCTCTAGACCAAATAAAGGGTTCTGAATTTGAGCCCAGTTGCTACAATGATTATGCCATTCCTGGTGAGTGTTTTAAAACTACTCTATTATTACAAACAGTAACATTTAGATCAATTTTCCTTCCAGTAACATTCAGTAACATAAACACACATAGAGCAGCTAAAAATATCATATCAAAATTGCATTGAATTTGCATTGAAATGCTAGTAGAAATGTGCGTCCAGAGTTGAGTTACATGGGCTGACATTGAACTGTCATGCAGCAGTGTTGATACACAGTTTTGTGCATATATAGCACCTTCAATATGATTCTCACAGTTAGTATTAGCGTCTAATACTGAGATGCACAGCTCCAACCTTGACAAACTAAAAATATGTTAAAGTTTTCCCAAATAGAGAAGCCCTTCATGAATGAAGTCAGTGCAACAGAACAGAGTAAACAGAAATGTATGGGATGGTGGTCAGAGTTTGTGAACAGGAAATGTATTGTTCTAAACCCCATGCTGTTCACATTCTCTTTGTGAACTATTAAAACCCTTTTCACATGATGTAAGAGTAGTTTTTCCTTCTTGTGCCTAAATTCTAAACAAAAGTACAGTCATTTGCTCATGTGGTTGGATGGTGTCGCCTTCGTCTTCTTGTCAACCTAATTTCTTCATCCTGTGCAAAATATTAATACGGAATGTTAAACATAAACAACAGTTAGAACTACACTTCTGTGCAGATGACCTTGAGTTATACCAGCCATGTTTTTGTAGTTACTTACAGTTTGAAGATTAAAGGGGGCATATTCTACCATATTCTTTGTGACATATAATCAGAACTTTTATTTCTCCATGTTCACATAATCACAGATCTGGTGCAGTGACTGGAGATGCTTAGACAGAGCCATAATATAAGGATGGTAGGAGTTCCAGGTCCCCAAATTAATGTGCACATATACTGAAAAAGTGATGTTTTCCATATGTCCCCTTTAAATTAGAATCTATTACTTAACTATTGTGCCCCACAAACATGAAAGGACATCTTACGGTATCAGCAGTATCTGCCATCCCTTCATCATCTGTGCGCTCGTCTTCCTCAGTGTGCTCATGTTCACTGCTGGGGTTGGACAGTTCAAAGTCAGACATTACTACATCCTCATCGTAGTCTGTCTGGTACTCAGACTCCTCTGTGAGAGACACAGGTCACAGAAAGAGAGCTTGATGTGTGTGGAGCAGGAAAAAACATGGCCTGTGAATGTAGGTGTGAGCTAAATCTATTTCTCACCATCCACAATGGCCTGCTTCACCGGCTCTATCCGGGACACTATCTCGGCCAGGTCTGTGAAGGAGGCATTGGGACAGGTCACCACCTGCATGGTGTCACAAACTTTTGATTAGTTCAAAAAGAAAAGCTTGTCATTGCTATAAGAAAGTAAATCTTCACAAAAACATTCAAGTGCTAGGCCAGAAAACAATGTAAAATGTAAGGATGCACAATAATTCAATATTAATATATGTTTCAAGATCAAATATTTCAATAACTATATGATATGATTTTTATACACATTTTCAATATATCAATGTATATTTACAGCATCTGTCACTGTCGGCTTTTATATTGTAATATTAATTTAGGCCACATCATCCAGTTCTACCTCAAAGTCATGACATAAGACTTTTTTACTGAATAGACAAGTTAAATATTTAATTGACTATTAAATGACTTTATAAACAAACACACACACACACACACACACACACATATATATAAATTGTATACTCTTATATAGTCTTCCTGCCTCCTAGACTGAATGATCCGTTACATCTTAAAATGTATCATGTAATGAGGTTATCCTCCACTCACATTATTGCTCTTGCTCTTATGGAACTCTTCTTGATGTCGATCTTTCAGCATCTTCTCCACTACTCCGCTTCGGCACCATACATCAAACACAGTCTTTCCATGCTGGTAACCCACATCCTGTAATAAACATGAAACATAACATCACAGAGGTTCCAAAGGTAATGCCCATCATTCTGACCTGACTGAAAAAAGTGAGGGCCACTCACAGCGATCTCATCAAACTTGCCAAAGTCCAGCGTTCCAAAGCGGTCAATGGAAGGCCGGATGTACTCGCAGTAGTCACTGTCTTTGACTGACTCCAGCTGGCGAACACAGCACACGTAGGCCAGTCTTGTCTGGATCTCTGCCATGTTCAGCACCTGTGTGGTCAGTCAGTCCCGTTACAAATTTCTCCACTTATACAGACAAATTCTGCTACCCTTCATCACCTGCTTAGAAGCCACTTCTACTGGTAGGCCATAACAACACTCATTATTACATACGTAAATGAAAAGCTTTTAACTAGCAGATGACTTAGCAACTAGCAAATAATCCAGGTGTGTCTATGTAAAGGGTTTCTTCAGGTAGGGTAGCAAACAATAGGCTAGCAAGCATAGTCCAGTCATATCATGTTTAGTACATGTATGGTCAGTCAATCAGACATCTGGTGAAATCATCTTAAATCTATTCCATTTATTTAATGTCTAAATATGAGATTACTGTCGTTATATTATGAGAATATTCACCATATTGTTTTTAAACTACTCTACATGTCTAATTTCTCTGGCAGATAATTTTACTTGTTTCAAGAATTCATATAATGTTTTTTTTAAATATACTTGAAAAAATAGCAAATAATTTTCTCTAAACATAATCACCATAACAACTGTCAAATCAGTTACAATATATTTTAATATTCCTACATCTGTCTCATAACAAGAAGAATTAGATATACTGAGTGAATGTTGTATTTTACTCATCCAGAATTATCCACCTCATTCTGTATTTTGCTTTATCATCTGCTGCCTTTGGTACCATCTCAGACTTTAACAGATGAGGCAATGAAGTGCAGCTCACTTCTAAGAGCAGGGATGCAGATCATCAGTCATCAGTGCGCTGTAGAGCTTTATCAGCCCGACTGTTTGATGTTCAGATATGAAAGAACCATGATCCTGTGTCAGATTCGCCCACTGACTGCTCTTTTTTTTTTTTACCCATCAGCACTTCTCACTGATACAAACCTTTGTTACAAACTGCATTATTAATTCCATGTGTCCTGTTCAGCTCTCTAACCTTCACTTTCTCAGCCAGAGGGTTCAGCCGTTTCCATAGCAGCCACCAGCCGGACAGAGAGTCTCCATAGTTGGTGAGGTTGGTCTCATCCAGGCTGCCCACGTCAATGGCAATCACCACTTTAGCACCCATTGAGCGAGCCACATCAGCTGGAGACATTGAGAAAAGGGCACATCAGGGGAGGTTTAATATGTAAGTAATAAGATCTCCCCCTCCAAGGCTTTTGATCTGTCACTGTAGCATATTGTGGATGGCTTCAGTAATATCACTAGCCTTATTGCTTTTATTTATTCCTGTAATTAATTAACTTGTCCAGTCCACACATATGGTGCATATTTGAATTTAGTTATATTTAAATATAACTAGTAATACAATGCATTTAATGAACAATCTTAAATCCTGTGTAGACAATATTAACATGAAACATAAACACTGCAGTATTATACTTGCACTACTTTCAGTATGAAATCTGCTTGCATAATTTTCCTTTTATTTAACCAACAAATCCATAAAAGCAATTATTTATGCTTTATAATAGGATCTATAGAACAGTGTGCAATATATTTCATAAATATACTAGACAAGTTTGAACTGCTTCAAGGACAGAAAAAATGTAACGTGGAAATGCTGGGAACAAAGATCCAACCAAAAATGTAATCACTCTGAACTATACCCAGATAGCATGCAGACGTAGGCTACTTTTAGCAAATAGATGACATTGCTAGCCCACTCTTGGCACTGGTAAATTAATGGAAGCTGGAAATGTCCCAGTTTAAATCCTGTTTATTTATCCTATGCCCTAAAGCAGATGTGGGCCACTTCTGGCAGACATAAGGCAGATTAAAAAAATGTTCATATGGTCCACGTCTCACAACAGACCTGGGCTATTTTTGGCAGAGACAGGGACGTATGGCTGAGATGCAGCCCATGATGGCTGTAAACACACTCGCTATTAGGCCCTCTCCTGTGTCATTCCATGCTGTATGTAGCCAGAATCTGGTGTGTATTTTGTTGTACAGGACCCTCATTTGGCAACTGGAAATGGACAACCCACGAGGCATCAATCCATGTAGCCAGTGAACCAAATGAAAATGAGGGATGTGGGCATGATGTAGGTCAGAGAAATCTGGGTTCCAGGATAGAAGATGTATTGGAAATCTATAAGCATTTCATTTTCATTCTGTGTAGCCCACTAGCTTATATTTAGTCCCAAATTTGTATGGATTTTAAATCACACAAATTCTGTATATTGTATGACATATATGTCCTTTTTGTTCAGAGTCAATAGATTTATAGCTTTTAAAGTTGTTTGTAGTTTTACGTATTCCCTGCTAAGAACATGCAACATTGATTTTGGGCTCATTTTTAATCATGATCACTATTTGTCATATATATTATATTATGTTCATTATGTATTTTAGGGCAAAAACTGTAAAATCTGGTGTGTGTTGAATACCCTAATAATTATACACAAAAACTTCAGATTAAAAAATTTTCCAAGCCTACAGTTTTATGACAGTATGAGATACATACATTATTCAGCACACGAGGAACACAATATGCGGTGTTTTCATTTTGTTAAGGAAAGGCAAAAAGGAAAATACTGACTATTATTTGCCACCAATTCATTATAGGAACAGACACCTGTAAACTTAAAATGGTAAAGACCTTATATGGTCTTACCTATTTATATGTACCCCTAAACCATTCATATGGGTAAAACTTTCCTCTAGGACACTGTTCATAAAGCTACATCACACCTTCACAAGTCTTTCATGAAAACCTAAATCTACATAAAAAATGAGGCTTACCAACAAGTATCAGAATAATCCTTTAAAAATGTTTATGCATGGAGGCTTGTGTCTGTTATCACGTAATACTTTTATAAATAGGTGCTGTGTAGCAAGTAGATGAGGATGAATGCACTCTTACCAGGCAGGTTATTGATGTAGCCACCATCCATGAGCAAATGTCCGTCTTTTGGGTCACAGAGGGGAGGTAAGTACCCAGATAGAGACATACTGGCTCGAACATACCTCCACAGAGAGCCTGGGTAAAGTAACGGAAACAAAAAGAACATTTAGCTTCTGTTCACAGCCCACACAGTTAAAGAAGCTAATGTATAAGTAATGGCTTACCATCAGTGTGCACTCTCATGGAGGAGGCCGTGATGTCTGTGGTGATGTTAAAGTAAGAAATCCAAAGGTCCTACAATGAAGAAAAGACACAAAAATACAGGAGACATTATTTACCACTAACAGTGGATTTTTGAAATGAACTGTGAAATGTGTGAGATTCCACAGTCTTTTGCTCAGGCAGAATGCAAGCAGGGACAAGCAGGTAGGGATGTTAACCAAAGGCAAGCCATGACTAGACCTTTATAATGTAATTAATGTTCTCATCATTATTGCAGGTACAGAGAGCTCTTTCACAGTGAACAAAACAAGAGATTAAAACACAGCCACTCTGCAGTGGAAGGGATCTGCTATGGTAATATTCACATTTGGGCTTACGTATGTGCCATCCCAAATACATAGATCAATGTTATTTTAATTTATTATTAAGATAGAGGTTATTGTTTCTAGTCCAGTGCCACATTTTTGCTGTTTATGATTCTTTTACAGAGTCTGTGTCCAGGACGACCAAAAAATAGGGCAGGTCAAAAGAGGGAACAAAAACAGGACAGGACACTATAAAAATACAAATATGTGCCAAACGCTGTGGAGAAAAACAAGCTCTTACATTCTGAGGGATTGTTGCTGAAATTATATCAATGTACAAGATCAACACACTAGCTTCATCAATGCAAATCAATTTTCCAATTTTAGGAAGAGTCCTGTTCTTTTTATGAAAGATATTCTGTGCCTATATTAATTATATTGTGGCAAATAAATAAGCCTCAATCTAAAACAAAAATGACCAGAAATGCAGCTTTCCTAAACTCCCTCAAGTGAGCAATAGGTATAAATCAATATATTATGGTAAGACACATGCACAGAACATATGCAGAACTTTATGGTCCCTGTTTCTGCTGTCACTGTCCATTTTTTTTTAGCTCCACTGACCGTACAGGAGCACATTGTAGCACTACAATTACACACTGTAATCCATCTGTTGCTGTGCATACTCTTTCTGCCTCCTCTCACCCTGTATTTCAGGACCCCCACAGAAAAGGTAATGACTTGGCACGGCAGTGACATTGATGTGGTGGTGGTGGTGGTGTGCTTATGTGTGTTGTACTAATACTAGTGGATCAGACACAGCAGTGCTTTCCGAGACTGAGAGAATGGACAGTGAGTGTTTGACCAATGTATATGGATATGGTTGAAATGTTGCAGTGGCTACTGGCATAACATTGTACATCAAAGATAAACAGATCTGGTATTAAACCTGCTTTTCCCTTTCTTAGAGCAAAGAACTAAGCTTAACCTCGATGTTGGTTATTTCAGTAAGGAAAAAAAAAAATCCCACCTCAATCTGTTTGTCCTTGAACACGCCACCAATGCTGGAGTTGAAAGAAGCTCCTGTGAACATGGAGGTGACTGGGTACGTCAGGTCCAGGATCCGCTTAAACATTGATCCAAACTCCTAGGAAACACATCAAATCAAGTTCATTTTATTGTCCAAGTAGGAGCTACAGGCACACACAAGCTTTTAGAAAATCATATTTACTAACTTCAAAATTAGTTATATCCACTGCCTGCCAGCTAAATGTTTTTTTACTTTTTACAAGGTTTGAGTACCCCATCTTTTCTTTATATGGTGTTAGAAATTCATAGTAGAGGGACCAATAAATATGCTCCAAAATTACTTCTTTTTCACACCGACTTTCTTTAAAGGTTTATAATGTTTTTTTTTTCTTATCTGGTAAATTTGTTCAGACAGCAGCTATATATACTGCCACGCCTAAAGTCATAGGTTAGCAGTATATAATTTGATTATGAAGTGGTGTTACCCCAGGGGATGGCTTGGGAATGCTTGAATAGACCAAATAAATTGCAGAGTGGCAGCTTGTGAGCGAGGCTGAACACTGGCCAGCATGCTTATGGCAAAGCAAAGTGAATTATCAGAGTTCAAATAAGGCATCATAGTAGGTACCAGATGGATGGGACATTGCATTTCCAAAATTATGTGGGCGTTTAACATATCTTCATCCACAATGTCACTTGTGTACTAGTAATATACGAAAAATATGTCATAGAAGGCAATACCACCCACAGTGACCAAAAGGAACCAGTATTGTATAACCCCCTTTAAACTGGTGAAGTTCAGCAACTTGATGTGGAAGAAATCTGGAAGGATGTTGAGACATTATTAGTGTATAGCCACCCACAGCTCCCTGGTATTTGCAGGTACAAGGTCTCGGATGTGAATGGACCTTTCCACCACATCCCATAAATGCTTGATTGGGCTCAAATGCAGGCGCACTATTCCTCAGAACTCTCCAGAATGTTTCTTGAACCAATTCTGAACAACTTGGGCCAAATGCCATGGGGTATAATTTTGCTGAAAGATCCCATCATTGCAGGGGTACATGAAGTCTATGAAGGGCTTGTCACCAAGCGGTGAAATGTAGGGGTGAATGACACGTTTAGGCAGACAATTGGACCCAACCCATACCATGAGAACACAGCCCACATCCATAAAGAACAACTGTCAGACTGCACAGTGTCTGGCTTACAACTGAGGTCCATTCTTCATGGGGTCTGTGCCACACATAAATCCTACTGTCAGCACAAAACAATTGGTACCATGAGTCATCAACTCATGCCACAGGCTGCCTATCCGTTGGGGTCCAATTAATAACCTCACAAGCTCAGGTGAGGCATTGTGTCATGTGTTGTGGTGTTAAAAGAGGCACTCTGGTTAGTCGTCTGCTCCCACATCCCATGGAAGCTAAAGAAAGCTGCACTGACCTGTGGGATATGCATGGGGGGCCTGCATTGAATGTGGATGTGACTTCTGCCAGAGCTGCTTGTCGGTTCTCATAAACAATTCTAGTTAGACGCTGCTTGTCACGATCATTAAGCACCCGTGGGCGGCCACTGTATTGTCCACTGTGTTGGCAATTCTTTCTGTGAAGTATTCCCTTTACACAAGTGAAACTGTAGATCATGGAATATTAAATGCCATTCGGAATGCACTTCAGAAATGGAACGTCCCATCGGTCTGCCACACAGTATCATCCCACATTCGAACTCTGATAATGTATGTCACCTTGCTATAAGCACGCTGCCCAGTGTTCAGCTGTATTCACAAGATAACACCTCACAAATTATAGGTGTGGCTGTTCCCAAGCGGTCCGCTGAGATAACACCACTTCACAATCAATTTACATACTGCTGTCCCATGACTTTTGACAGGTCAGTGTACTAATTCAGTATAACTGATCAACTGAACTAGGTTTGAGGCTGGTATGATGGGATCTCACCATGGCCCACTCCCGTGCCCGGACTTTCATGCGGCTGTAGCTTCTCTCCTCAGCAAACAGCGCACCCATCAGGGAGCCAATGGAAGTACCACCCACCAGATCCACGGGGATGCCTGCCTCACACAGAGCCCGAATGACGCCCACTTGAGAACAGCCCCTGTGCAGAGGAGTGCAGTGCTAAATTATTTGTTTAAAGAAACAGGGGTAAAAAGTCCAACTTGGCAATTCAACGGCATTCCTTCGAGTGATAGAACTCTCTTTTATTTGGATACATTTGGGATGATTTATAGTGTTGTTAGTAATCCAGAACTAATCACACAACATCATTACCTGACCTTACTACCGTTGTTGGTTTCATGCTTTGAAATCCCCACAGGAAATGTTCCCATGTCTTATCTAATGCCTTAGAGGAAGAATAGAGGCTGTTACATAAGCAAATGGGGACAAAGAGCCTAATAATACTTGTGCTTTTAGAAGAAATGTTGGAGAAGCAAGTATCCACATTCTTGAGTGATGGACCTCTTTTGAGGTAAAGAGTAATTTAAATTGTAAATGCACTACTTAAATATGTATTTCTATGAATATTGTTCCAGCTGTGGATGTGACTAGGATATCAAATTACTATAAACATGAAAACAGGGATCGCTCAATGTGATAATGAGGATGAGAAGTTAGCATAAACAATAAAATTTAAGTTATGCAGGGATGTTTTTTTCCACCCACCTTTCACAAGCTCCAGAGTCTGATAAGAGGCACAGACAAAGAGCAACAAACAGAAACACTATCAACAAAAGATGCATACACACCCTCACAGAAAGACAGATATGCTTAGGATGCAAAGGCCATAAGTTAAACCTACATGAAGAGATCATTTATAAAGTAACTGGGTATAGGCTATAAAATAATAATGAAATGTTACATCTACTGAAGGATAAATGCAGAGTTGAAAGAAAAAAACACACACACATGAAGGATTACACTGGTGACAAACTACCAGAAAGACAGAAAATCAATAAAATTAATCAACATGCTACTAACATGAGCATGAGCATGCATTTTTATTTATGAAACTCTAAATTCCAGAAACAAATTCTGGTGGCGTGTGTGTGCAGAATTGAGCATGAGTGAGTGGAGAAAGCAGAGGGTGCTGATTGGGGCAATGAGAAAGGACAGAGAGAAAAAGACAGAAACAAAGATTAAAAAACACTGCCAGACTGATAGATAAATGAGTGCAAGATAGAGAGAGAATGAAAAAGATGACAGAGATTGAGAGACAAAGATGAGATTGAGAGAGGACAGGGAAAAAGAAAGACAGATACATATAAGAGATAGATGCAGAAAGAAAAGAAGAAAAGAAGGTATACCTTGCACCCCCTCCTCCCAGTACAAGTGCAATGGCATTGCCGGTCAGTACTCTAGCAAGGCGAGAGAAGTCCGAGTGGCGGTCAGGAGGCTTCTCAAAAACACGTTGATACAGCTCTCTCTGAGGAGAAAGACCAAAATATTTACATGATTTCATTCACGTAATATCTATAACATGTTTCTGATTCATCTGAAGTGTCCCTGAGCAAGGCACATAATCCACAACTGCCCCCCGAGCACTGGGGATGGCTGCCCACCACTCCAGTTGTGCGTATGCTCACTGCCCCTAGTGCACTTATGCACTTATTTCATTCTAAATTGTACATAAAGGCACATTTTCAGGTTTAATCTTTGCATAACATCAAAACAACCAACAATGCCTACACAGATTGTTATAGGTGGAATATGGACTTCTTTAATTGATTCAGAACACTACATTGTAAGGTTGTGTTACTAACTTGGCCATGTGGAAGCTGTAGTTTAACCTACCAAACTCTCACGATGAGTAGATTAGGTGCTGTTTCAAAACGTTTTGCTGATAATAAAATATCTTGCATAATGCTCACTTTATCTCAGATATTCTCACTCTCTGACAAGTGTCTGAAATTTCACTGGAACTATGATGCTAACAAAAAATGTTTGTGTATGCTCACAGTTTATGATGTTTTGTAATTTATAAAAATGGACTGAAACGCCATTTAAAATGGCTTATCAACACCTCTGTGAGCCCGCTGAAAATGAATGTTTGTCTTATTGGTTACATTAGCACTGTGTGTAAACTGTGTGTCTGGACCCTGTCTCTCAGTGCTTAGTGTTCAGCATTAGTGGAGATGTTTCTGTATTATTTCAGAGTTTGGCAGGGGTACCAGTTTGGGCAAGCTCCTGCGGCTAAAGACCCTGCGAGGGCAGGAAAGATGCAGGTGTCTGGAGATCCAGCTGCGCATGTTGAGCCACTCTGCTGTCCCACTGGGCGGGGGTCCATCCTCTCGGTGCAGAAGAACCAGCTGCTTCTGCGCTCTCACTGCACTACCCTCCAGCATCCGTTCCAACTATACACACACACACACACACACACACAACATAAAAAAACTGAATATGTCAAGTACTGTATATGATTTATTCAAAGAACACAGTTCCATTGCTCCAATGGACGCTGCCCACAGGACACTGTTGGCTAGATATTTTTGGATGAAAACTGTTCTCAATCCAGCAGTGGCATTACAGTGTTTAGAAACTACTACACTACTGTCTGATCCACCCATACCAGAACAACACACGACATCACACCACCACCACGTTAGTGTCAGTGTAGTGCTGAGAATGATCCACCACCCAAATAATACCTGCTCTCGGGAGGACCATCTTGACCTTTGAAGAACACATTGAAAGGGGGTTAAAATGTATGCAGATTAATAAATCGACTACAGTCTGTAACTAACACCTCAAGGTGCTACTGTGTGGGAACTGTGGTTGATAAAAAAGACAATGAGTGTTGAAAGTTGTCGATTATATATAGAGGTTTGCCCAATGTTTGCAACGTGGATTACTGTTAAATCAACTTTTAGATGCTGTATTCCTATACTACACAGCACTAAAGTCCAACAAGCCTCACACAATGTGTTTACTGAAATCTGATCTTGATCACCTTCCTTACACAGATTACAGTAAAATCAACACCCTGATGAGAAATTACAATAATGAGAATAAGCCCTCTGGTAATCAACTCTCTGAACCCTCGAGCTGAGGTGTCTAAGAAGTTCAGTACAAGCTGTTTCTGCTTGATTTTATTTAAAGGAACACTTTGGTACTGTTTAACCTCATCTCTACTTGCTGTTTCTGAAGCAAATAGTCCATTACTAGTGATAATAATTTAGACAGATTTCTTCATATTCAAAGACCAGCAAAAGGCAGAAATAAAATACACTACACAGCCAAAGGTGTATGGGCATCTGGCCATCACACATACCCCATTCCAAAGCACAATTATATGGAACAACTTTAAACCTCTGGGGTCAAAGAAAGCGCTGGCGCATCAAATACGAACATTTGCAATGTTTCTATTAATATCTTAGCACAGAAATACAGTTCAAACACTATGAATGTGCAGAAACTGCTCTTTCGATTGCATGTTAATAAGCTTGAGACACGCCTTCCCTGCCTCTTGCCGTGTCTAACTGGTGGATTCGCTTGTTTTTAAGACTCTGGTAAAACTATTTCAGTCACGAAAACAATTCATCCACATGAGTAAAAGATGTTTTCACAAGAGATATAAAGATTTTCTAAAATCGGATTTAAGTTTTTCAGGGTTAGAGACTCTCTTCATAAAATTATCTCTTCATAAAATGCTTTAGGTGCTCTCGTCTTAACGAGAGAGCTGAGATTGTTCTGAACATTCTGATATAAAACATGTGGGCAATATATTATAATACAAGTACTTTAAAAGCGAATTTCAGAAAATTTAGAAAATGTCCTTAAACCCTAAAGGGTTAGTATCCTCCAATTATCTGGCTTCCTACAAATTTTCAGAGTGTATCTGAGGGAATCTGTGCTAATTTAGTCAAAAAGTGTATTTGATGTTGGGCAACAAGGACTACATCCTCATTAGTACAGTGTGCATTACAACATCCCAAAGCCAATACCATGGATTTGTAGATACATGGTATTGCAGTTCCTTCACACAAAACGTGTCAATCCATGTCTTTCTGGGCCTCACTTTGTGCACAGGGGCTGTAATGTTGAAACAGGAGAGGGCCTTCCACAAACTGTTGCCCTAAAGTTTGAAGCATGTGTATACAATGTCTTTTTATGCTGAGTTATTAACATAGATCTAAGAGCCCCAGCCTAAACCCTGACAAACAACACAAGGGCATTATCTTTGGTTCCCAGTCTTATTTTCCAGCAGGTTAACATTTTCCTCAAATCTGTCCAATCCAAATACATCTATCAGCCTGCCAGACAATGAAGCTTGCTGTTCCAGAGATTACTGAAGGCATGCTCTACACTACTCCACATGCTGCATGGTGTTGCACAGTGATCATAAGCTTGTATACAGATGCTTAGCCATGGAA
Organism: Hoplias malabaricus; assembly: GCF_029633855.1. Taxonomy (NCBI): domain Eukaryota; kingdom Metazoa; phylum Chordata; class Actinopteri; order Characiformes; family Erythrinidae; genus Hoplias; species Hoplias malabaricus. Next base: position 14,164,744 of record NC_089820.1, on the reverse strand, counting down.
ACTAATTTAATGATTACTAATTTTAATTTTACATGACCATATATTTGATGTATGCATCCTTCAGCAATAGGTATTTTTGAGATACCTGAACCATCTGAATTAAGATAAAAAAATATTCTTGGCCATTTACTGTACACTCATATAGAAGTCAGTGGGCAAATGGTTATTATTTTGTACATGAAAACTAACTGCCTATACACTATACATGCAGCAGATTAACTTTAACATAAATAACGTGTGAGTGTGTGTACCTCTCCCACAGTGGGCTCCTGCTCCCCGAGCCCCACAATGAGGATACAGTCAGCCTGCCGGATACAGCGCTGGGTCCAAGGGGTCAACGTACTATCTGACTGATACAAGACAATACGGTGGATGTCCTCCTGCTGTCCCAGCCAACTGGACAAGCGATACTCATGGACACTGGATATGAGACATAAAATCAGAAATCAGAAAAAATGTATTGTGCAGGTACTTTATTGTTTACTAAAGATACAAAGAATGTAAGGGTACAGTTTAAAGGTTTGTATCTTTACACAACTGGTTTAAAGTCCAGCTGTGTTCCCTAAAGGTACATTACATTCTCTTGTATAAAATCAACGCATTTAAATATCTACAATTAATATAGAATGTAGAATTAGGTTCCATAACTAAAGGTACCAAATATGTATCTTTGAGGGTGCCACCAGAGTGATATAAGTGACATTACAGTTGGCATTCAGCAAAAAAGCTCATTTACATAATTAGCATAACCCAAAATGTCATTGTTATTTGGAGTCTGATGCTCTAGTTTTGCAAAAACGTGGCCAAGTTAATGTAGCACGTATGAAACATTAGACAATAAAATTAGATTCCAAAGTGGCCAAAGTCCAAATAATAAAATAAATTAATAAAAAAAAAAAAGAAAGAAAGACATTCAACAGTTTTGTGGACTACACCACATAGATATACAAAACACACAAAAGCCACTCCTAAAAAACTCATCCTAAGGATAGTGAACGGTGCTCTAACACTCTAAAGAATACAGTTGCACAGATCCACAGCCCAGGGATGTGTGCTTCTACACCTCTAGCTGATGCTTGGCACTGAGCACGGTGATCTTGGTTTCATGTTAAGCTGCTCTAGAGCATCCCATTTCAAGCTTGGGGATTATGTTAGGTGTGTGTGCATAGCTGAATGTTTCTGCTGTGGGCACAACTTAAAAGTAGCTGAATTCAATGTAAAAATGTGTCACAAAATTTCAAACTTACAGTGTAGGTATTAGTATATCATACCATCAGGCAAGTGCTAATTGTGGAATGCAGTTTTACAGATTATTTACAATACCATGTCTTGGCTGATGGACCACATGTGGATTTAGCAGAAGTCATGGAAATATAATAAACCAAACATACGATAAAACATCTCCAAAGAAATAATACAGCTCACCTGTCCAGTGCTGCAGCCCCCAGGCGCTGTTTAATGATGTCACTGGTCAGGAGTAAAGTGGGACCTAAGACAGGGAAAACATCGTGAAAGTGGGGAAGGTGAACTTGCTTAGCTCAGCACTGTCGTCATTAATCACTGGGCACAGCCATTAATCAGAGCTACAGTGTCCTTTTGTGAAAGCAGAGGAGCTACTCTCCTCACCAATGGCACTGAGAGCGTGCTGCAGCTCCAAGGTAAAGGCGGTCATGGGCACCTCATCCGACACAGGCAGGATAGACACAGTGGACAGGTTAGAGGCTGGGTTTCCTGCATCCCACTTACTGCCTGGAGTGTGCAGACCCAGTCCATGGACTACAAAAAATGGAAGCAGAGGTATTAAGAGCACTGACCACACACTCCAATCCTGGATTTAAAAGTACTAAAGCACAGACTGAATACAATTAAATGGATTAATGTTCTAAATTATCTACGTAAGTCATATACTAATTATACGACTGTTGATTTTCTAAGTTATGAATAAATACAGCATGCAACCTTACAACCAAGGTTTTATTTGTTGAAGCATTTTTGTGTACTTTCTGTGTACTTCCCACACCTGATAAAGGTCCACTAACTTGCTGCATATTTCCAAGGATCTTTTGGCCAAGCAGATGAATAAGCCTTGTCACAACCTATGAAAGAGCAAGAAGAAAAACCCTGAATATTAGAATAGATTTATTATTAAACATTTGAATACTTGGAAAAAAATGTAGAATTAGAATCAGAAGGATGACCAAAGGATAATTATATTTATAATCATTCATATATTATTCATGTCATGTAAAGTAGGCTCATAGCTCCCAACAGATAAAACAGCAGACGTGTCATATTACCTGGGGATATTTTCTTTTGATGGAGTTCAAAGCCCCCTCAGGAAGTTTGGCGAGCTCTGAGTCTCTGACGGCGTGTACTGTAGTGGCTCGGTTCATGTGGGTCAGAGCCTCCACCTGGGGGAAGATTGGCAGATACACAGTATGTTTTCAAATCAAAGATAATGACCAGCAATAAGGGCTTCGTTAAATATTTATTATTTACTTTGTCACTTAAATATAAAAAATTAAATGTAAACATTACTATGGTACCAATGAAGATTAACATGTTTAAAGCCCGTTAAACTCTATTCGGGCCAAACTTACGGTCAGTGCAAATACATATTTTCTTGCTTAATGAGGTGTCACTCACCACGCCAATGAGATCTCCTCTGCCGTACTCTCCAGCCAGCTCCTTCTTTCCATCCTCCCTCATAATAACAGAGCGCAGACGACCACTCAGCACGATGAAGGTGCTGTCTGACTTTTCACGCTGCCTGAGAAACAGAGAGAAAGTGGCAAAAAAACAAAGGGAAAGTAAAGACACAAACCAATAATATTGCTTAAACTCAGAATACACACTGATATTTTAAAAGAAGTGTGGTACATGTTTTGCTAATTGACAATAGTTTACAGCTTTACAAGAAACATGTTTACCTTACCCAACTAGAACTGGCTTGATCCAAATTATTTGTATAATACATTCAAAAACACACTGAATCCTCAATCTATTTACAGGCTTTATATAGTGCAGAATATACTAGTGTTATATGTACAGGACAAAAAGTGCAGAAAATGCTTTAGTGGCTGAAACATAATAGATATTGATTTAAAGTGTGTGTGTATGTGTGTGTGTGTGTGTGAGTGTGAGAGAGAGATTGAGAGAGAGAGAGAGAGAGAGAGAGAGAGAGAGAGAGATGTATCACCTGTAGACGGCTCTTCCTGCCTCCACTGCCATCCAGTCGAGAGCAAAGTCAATCTGTCTGACAAATGAGGAAACTCTGCGCACCACTGTGTGAGCTACGGTCAAAACCACACTCGGCTCTGCACGCATGATCCTGCATGTGAGACATTAAACGTGTGGCCTATCATTCCACCCAAAAGAAATCAATCTGATCCAGTAAACCGAAACTATTTCATGGAAATATTCCTGGAGTAAATCAGTTTAAAATGCAGTAGCACAAAATTCACACAGAGTTTCTCTTTCTGAGAATAAAGCAAATATTCCTTTATCTTAACAGCGCAGCAACAATATCCTGATCTCAGCCATCAGTCATCTGATGGAGTTTATTTTAACAGCTCAGTTGGGGTCAGAATACCCACCAGGACTACTCTGTAAATAACCACGGGTCCCAAACAATAGGGGGCCATCAGCGGGTATGGGTTTATTATAAGTTGGTCAGTCCGCTACATTTTATAGCATCTCTCTCTCCGCAGCAACATATTAACTAGGACATTCTTGTCTCTGTGTGACTCTGTGCTGAGCTGCCAGTGAGCAATGTGGGTGAAACGGGAGGAGTGATAAGCCCCTGCTATGAAAACAATTCAGATTTTTCCCACAATAATGGCCATACCAAAATAAAACTGCCAGCACTACCACAGCCATCTTACACAAAATACATTATAAAAGCTTTATAATATAAATACATTAAAGAAAATTACAGACAAAAATTTGAATATCATGTGAAAGCAGAAACACTGTATAAGACAAGTACACACAAATACAAACAGAACACAGCATGTATAAAGAGATTAAGATAAGGGTGGGTGGTTGGGTATTTGTGTCAGTACAAATCCATTTGTCAGCAGCAACCTTTGAGGACTCTTAAAAACAAAAACAAAATCAATATCTCCCACTGGTAACGGATGACATTTTTCTCATATGAATTATATGAGGCCTGTAAGACAACCGCTGAGATTCTGTTTAAGATAAACTGGCTGCAGGTACAAGAAAAGCAGGGGGTTTGGATTGAGACGGTTGCCATGGAGAAATCCTTAAATACCTTCAAGGGTATTTCACAAACACACGGAGGGAGAGTGACAGAGTGTCAAACTGAAGCCAAGTGATGAGCATAAGACACAAATGCACAGAACCTTTAAAACTTACTGCCAGCTACAGCCCTCTCCTGCCAAAAAAGGTGTTAACTTACACTCTGAAGCAATAAGTGGTATTTAGGAAAGCTGTTACATAAAAATACAGTGAACAGTTTTGTGGTTCTCTGCATTCCAGTGACCACCCTTCATTTACTTTATTTCAAGTCAAACTGGCCATCGACTACAAGTTATGAGTGGGGAAAATATCTAATGCCATTTTTTAGGTTGTCAAACCGTCGTTCAGTTGTGGTTACTCTCATGTGCACACCATGTGTTTACTGTGGTTGCCTGTAATGGGTCTAACTTTTATATAAAAGATAAATTCATGTTTTATACAATGTTCTTAATAATGTAATCTTTGTGTGACTTATAAATTGCAATTACATTATAAAAGCAATTACTCTATCTAGCCTTACCAGCTACATTTTTTCAATCCCATAGTGCTGTGTGTTTTTACACTTAAATGATGAAATATATAAATACTGTTTATCGAGTAGAGAATTTTGCTGGTCTACCAGGTTTTGCAGGGTTGCATGACCCTCAATTCAACATTTTAATAGCTCTGATAGTTAACACCTTATAAAATTCTGTCCACTTTTTTTGAAATCACCCCTTTTTAAGTGTGTCTTCTCTTAATAAACGTCCTTGTACTTACAGTCGTGTTGAAAATGTTTTGGCTCACACTGATTAAATTCCACATTATGTTAAATATATGTAAACATAAGCACATATCGTTTAAAGAGACCACAATGCTGTACGATTTACTTTTAAAACTGTATTTTTTGCCAAAACATATTTTGATAAATTTATTCAGTACGAGTATGTGTTTATCCATTTTCACTTTAGGAATCCAACAAAAGACATCATTTTTTCTTGTGCTTGTCAAACGTTTGCATTCACCTGTATTTCTGGAAAAATGTTAAAAATGTATTTATTTGCAGCTTTGCACAGTTCTGTATATTTTCATTTGTGTGTATGTGTGTGTGGTCACATACTCATAGAAGTGTGTTTTAGAGATGGAGAGGAAGCTGCAGTCACGGTGGGCTCGCACACTGAAAATGAGCGGCTCCCCTGTGAGCACAGCCAGGTGGCCCACCAACTCTCCAGGGTGAGTCACGAACAGACACATGTCTTCGTCTCTGTCGATCATCCGCTGGTACACATGCAGAGTGCCAGAGATTACAAACTGCATGCTCACGTCCTGCAGACAACACACACAGGAGAGCAGCATAACCATAACCATAACCATAACATAAATAAAGGATCTTTATTTGGAAAGAGATTTCAAAGCAGTAGGTCACAAAAAAAAGAAGAAAATAAATAAATAAATAATAATAGTTTCCCATTAGACAATACATCAAGTACCTGAAGTCTGCTTCTTTAGTTCAGTACAGTGCTTGCAAAATAGCTGAAAACTAACACTGATACAGAAATAAACCGTGGATACACTCAAACTGTAATCAACAATGTTGTTTAAATTGGCAGAGTCCTGGATTTGACTCCATGTACCATCTTCAATACTGCATGAAAACCTGTCACCTTCTGAAAAAATATGAGTAAGTGAGCTTCTTGAACAATTCATGCAGTGTGGCAGAGCACATTATTCTAATAAAAGAGGCCACTGCCATTAGGTAATACCATGAAGGAGTGTACTTGGTCTCAATACTTGTGACCCAAGGTTACCAACAGTACACTGTGCAGGACATCACACTGCCTATGCTGGCTTGCCTTCCCAAAATGCATCCCCATGTTAGTGATGCACACCCAGCAACCCATATGACATGGGGGGGTGATATAAGTTATCAGACCAGGTCAACTTTTTCCATTGTTAGAATCATAATCCCTTTATTTGCCACTGTGCTTGGTTCTCCTCATTTAACCCAATCCATGCAGTGAAATACACATTTACACACACTAGTGAACACTAGGTGGCAGGGAGTACACATGCCTGGAGCAGTGAGCAGCTGTTGGGGATTAGGTGCCTTGCTTAAAGGCACTTCAGTCAAACCCCACATCAAGAGCTGTCTCTTTACTTGCTGCCCTGTATATCTCCCATCCCTTGACATGTGCCATTGTAAGAAGAGAATCAAATGTTGCTCGTGTCACTTTTCAGAGGTTTAAATCTTGGCTGACTGGTGCAGATGTAGAACCGTTTCCCTGCAGAGTATAAATAAGCTTTCTTGTTAAATATTTTTTTAAAATCACTGATTTAAAACAGGGCGGCATGGTGGCGCAACAGGTAGTGTCGCAGTCACACAGCTCCAGGGGCCTGGAGGTTGTGGGTTCGATTCCCGCTCCGGGTGACTGTCTGTGAGGAGTTGGTGTGTTCTCCCCGTGTCCGCGTGGGTTTCCTCTGGGTGCTCCGGTTTCCTCCCAAAGTCCAAAAACACACGTTGCAGGTGGATTGGCGACTCGAAAGTGTCCGTAGGTGTGAGTGAATGTGTCTGTGTTGCCCTGTGAAGGACTGGCGTCCCCTCCAGGGTGTATTCCCGCCTTGCGCCCGATGATTCCAGGTAGGCCCTGGACCCCCCAGGACCCTAAATTGGATAAGCGGTTACAGATAATGGATGGATGGATGATTCAAAACAGTAATTAACAATGAAACTGTGTTAAAATAGGTTTTAGTTTGTGTATTATGATCCCTGGCGTGACAATAAAACCCACTTTCAGCCACTGTTTTTATTTATGTGTCATAACTGTGTGCATTTGTATAGATACACATTCAGTGTCAGAAACCACATGAAGTCTAATTAAGATCACTTAACAACTTGACAGTTTGATAATTATTTAAACAGACAGTTTGCACAACTGGTGTATCAGCTTTCATTATTTCTTAGCTGAGTCACTGCACAAGATTGGTGCCAAACGGACATGCTAATTTTAAAAATTTCTTGCCAAGAAATCACACAATTTTTACTCCACACTTTCAATAGCACACAGTGCCAAAAAATTGAATAATTCAAAGTCTATGAAATTGAGCTCATGGTGGAGGTAGAATATTTTAGCCTAGCACTATGAGAGATCAAAGTTACATCTTTAAATATCAGTTTTCAACAGTAAATTACATGTCTATTAGCTATGACTGTTGACAAAATATGAATACATTTCCCTAACTGATTTGTATGAATGAGGGCATGTTATTAAGGACGGGTCCTCCCAAAAAAGAGAAAACAAACAATGAGTGATTTAACAACACAACAATGTGTAAAAAGGTTTTGATCTTGACTTCAGTGCAAATCCATATATGTAATGTTTGAACATCAAGTATGTCTTGGACAATAAATAAAATTTGAGGCACTGTTGCATACGTTTAAGTTATCCTTTAAAATTGAATCCACATTTACATACAGGTGGCTAATCAGCAGTAATAGCACCTTGATATTGCCCAGTGTTTAGAAATGTGCAGTTAAAGTGATTAAGATCTGTTAAGCTGCTGGTTTTAGTGCTATAACCCACCTGGTCTCCTTGGTTTGCAACCACACATCCAGCTTTCACCTGCCTCAATGTAACTCTGCCTTCTAGAAGGCTGGGGTCCTGCAGAACAGCAAATCAATCAATTAATCTGTCAAACATGTGTTGCCATAAATGTCTTAGGGATTTTGCATTATTATGATTATTTCATCCACAACAAAGCCTTGCCTGCAGCGGGATGAGTTTTAGCAGGTCTTTCTTGGCAGCTTGGAAGATGGCGTTGACTTTACTGTGGTGAACGTGGCCGTAGTGCCCTCCAGTGTCTGAATAGTGGTAAACAGCAGGATTGTTCTGCATAATCATCATCTTCTTCAGAATTGACTTCAGAGTAGAATCAGAGCAAGAAAAAAAACTATAAGATATCTGAAGCATTGAATGCTTTTAAAACACCCTAAAAAACTCCTTCATGGACAAGATACTGCCTGGCCTGTATAACAGTCCCAAAAGAACATTTTATTGAGTCAGGTTTATCAATATTTTGAAATTAATGTTATTGCATACAAAAACCTCATTTAAATTCACAGATTTCCAGATGTTAATTCATAAGGAGGTAATGTGATCATTTCAAGAGGTCATTTGTAATGTGATTAATTTTATGATGTTAATTATGAAACAACAACTATTTAACACATAATGAATGTATATACTACAAACAGACTACAGAAAAGTTAGATTTAATTGTTTCATTTGAACAAATTCCACTGACTTCATGCCAAGAGTAAATTGAAAAGAATGATTCATTCATGAACAAACAATCATGCTCTATATTCTGAACACCAGCTTCAAAAGAGGCATCAGTTTTTTGTGAAGTCATTTCCAAAAATGTAATTTAATTCATTCATTCATTGTCTGTAACCGCTTATCCAGTTCAGAGGCCTCCCCACACCAGAATAATGATCAGATGCCCTCCTCATTTCAAGAATATACCCATGCCAGTAAGCTCCGAGAGTAAAGCCCATTCCAGGTTGGCTTGTTAGGCAGTCCAGCAAAAACGTTCTTTACTTTAACTGTAACTTTTTTTAGAGGACACTTGAGTTTTTCAAATAAATGTAAAAAAATAAATTAATTAATACATAAGACTGTACCTTATGAGGGTTTGAGGGAATTTCATTTTTGGGCACTCGATCAAAGGCAGAGTTGAGGTCCCCTGAACCTGCTGTTAAAACAAACAGAAACATGTTGAATATTTAAAAACAATAAATACAATGCATGCTATATGTCCTAAGGTTCATAGACATCCCTTATAATTAGTGAATTCAGTTACTTTAGTGTATAATATTAAATAATTCATTGTCTGTAAGTACAGTTCAGGGCCACAGTGGGGCTGGAGCCTACCAGAATCACTGGGAGCAAGGCAGGAACAAACCCTGTAGGAGGCGCTAGTCCTTCACTGTGCTCACACATTCACTCACTCCTACAGACACTTTTGAGTCGCCAATCATGTGTGACTAGACCGTGGGAGGAAACCAGAGCACCCGGAGGAAATCCACACAGATACGGGGAGAACACACCAAATTCCTCATAGACAGTCATCCAGAGTGGAATCCTGGAGCTGTGTGACTGCAACACTACCTGCTGTGCCAGTGTATAACATTATAGAACCTTTATAGGAAAGCAAAAAATAGGAAAATCTGGATTCAGCTGCACAAGATCCTTAGGTCACAATGCCATATATGGGCTAGAGAAGTATGAAACTCCACAGTATTGGAGTATGAAGCATTGGAACCATGTTCTTTCGAGTAGCAGAGTGCCATCAAATGCCTGTGGGATGATTTTCTAACAGCTGAATATCAACAATTCCTCAAAGAAATCCTCCAATATCAAGGCTGAAGCCTTCCCAGAAAAGTACAGATGGTTACTGCAGCAAAGGGGGACTAACTGCATATTAATACCTTTAAAAAAAAAAGAAATATTAGATAATCAGGTGTCCCCTAAGGTTTGGCCAGATGTGTTTTGAAACAGACCTGAAACAGAGCTGTCTGTTGGAGTGGACATAGAGCGGGACTTCCTGAAGGAGGCCGAGGGACTTTGTGTTGGACTGGACTTTCCACTATCTACACAAACAATCAAAATAACACCAGGCATGTAAACGTCTCATTATTACCAATAATGGTCTTCATCAGAGCTGTTGTACACTGCTCTAAAGACTGGAAACGTTCACCGTCAATCAATTTTATTGAAGGAGACACAAAATAATGTAAAGTTGATAGTTCTTCATAACTTCATTAGGTTCAAATAGTGTGAAAAATAATCAAGTCTGAAAGTCCAGTGGTGATTATAAGACTGTAATCTAACAGTCCTAGATTGTTGTAAAGTGGCGGACCTGAATCACCTTGTCTCTCCACACCACTCTGAGCAGCATGTTCCTCTGGTTGAGATGTTTTGCGGTGACCTCTGCCTGGACCAGCATCTGCAAGTACACTGGCCACCGTGTCCAGAGCAACGGCCTGACTCTCCTGAAAACCAGTACACAGATGACCTACAGTTATTAAAAGAGAATTAGCAATTTTCACCAACAGTTCCACTTAACTTTATGAGACAGCCATTACTAACACTTAGTGGTACTGATGAACCTAAGGTTAAACATGGCTATGGGGACCCACTGTATGGAGCATAGCCTGAGGTGAAATTTAATCCTTCTCTAATTTGTACTGAAATTAATCTTTTCAAATTACTTTCTTAAATATTGTTTGTTAGCTTTTGGTTTTAAAATGATTTTTGCTCATATAAAATATCAACATATTGAACATTTAAACCATTTTAGAGAGTTATTGTTACATTACATTATAATAATAATAACAGTTACATAAATTAATTACATGGTTACATTCTGCGACTTACATTCTGCAATAATATGTTGCTGTCTGTTATTTGTATAGTTAGGTTTTGTCAAACAATTAATGTAACATTAAGTATTAACATGCTTTTATTGCCAGGAATATCTCACTTGGCAATATGTCACTTCTATTATGTGTGATCTGTGGCTCTGACCGGGTTGAAGAGCTCAGTGGTGAGTCCCAGGTAGTTGTGCAGGGCAAGGAAGGTCACTCTTTGTAGTCGCACCATGATGATCTGTACATACATACACTGAATGTAAGTATCAGACAGTATGAAGTCTAGCAAATAGCACAAATACTACAAATACTATGAATAGTACAAAAATAGAGTGAAATGCAGTCTAATCAAAACCTGCTCAAATAATATGTTGTCTATTAAATTTAATAATAATAATAATAATAATAATAATATTTTGTAAACTGCACAAGGGTTTTTTTCTAGTTGGATGCACTGCATTTTGTTTAGAAGTAAGTGCATGTTCTTTACTTTTCAAAATATATACAAAGAACAACATACTAAAACAGCATTACTAATAGAAAACAGCAGATAAAGACCAGAAATTGCTATCTGGTATTGACCTGAATGTTACTAAAAATGGCCACAACACCAGGAAGATGGTACCTGAATAACGCGGACCAGAGTTTCAGGATATTTCTCAAACACAGATTGGAAGGCAGTGGCTGGTAGGCGGAGAACAGTGGTCGGAGCAGCAGCTCTGGCTGATACAGTTTTATATGGAGCTGGATATCCCTGCAGACAATAAAGGCATGAGATGTGATCTTAGGTTTGTTCTAAACACAGTAAATGAAGAAATATGATTGATTGACGATTCAGTGCCTGTGTTATCTAATCTAGGGTAAAAGGAGGAGATGTGACGGATCTTACCGTGATAACATCCAGGATACTGAGCAAACTGTGAACACTGTCCCCAGGTAATACATGCTTCACCACCAGTTCTGTGCCATCCTGAGAACAGAGGAGCAAATCAGCAATCAATAAACCACTTTCTGTTTTCACTGGTTATGTGCCATTATTAATATATATTTCTGACCCCAGAGTCAGTCTGTATTTTTTAACATGCAACTCCTGATTTTCACTGTGTTTTGATCTTTTTTTCTGTGGCCCTCTATTTGCATACATAATGGCTTCCATTATAGTACAAATGCGCACAATAACATCAGACACACAACCTCAGTATAAAGTTGGACTGTTTATCTTTAATTTGATCATCTAACCTGTTTTGTAGATTACGTTTCAGGTAAACAGAGATATCGGGAGGTGCTACAACAAACAGACTTTGAACAGAGAATAATGAGGTTCTGAAAATGAGTTAAAGACCCCTGTCATAAATGATATGTTTCTTACACCCTCATGAATGCAGAGATCCAGACGGCCACTCTGCACTACAAAGATGCTGTCATCTATATCTCCGGGACGAAAGAGACCCTCTCCCTGCTGCAGCTCCACAAACACCATGTGGCGACATAGCTCCAGAAACAGAGGCTTCTCAAAGTGACCCAACACCCTGACCACAGGAGAACACAACACACAACGTCACATTTTCAACACACTATTTACAATCACACACATTCCAATAAACCTTTCTCTATACCAATATATCTAAGCACATTGATATTGTGACCCACACATTTAAAGGGAACTGCAACTGGATTATGCTCATCACCAGTTGTAATTTTACTGAGATATTTACAAATAGGGCGGCACGGTGGCCTGGAGGTTGTGGGTTTGATTCCCGGGTGACTGTCTGTGAGGAGTTGGTGTGTTCTCCCTGTGTCCGCGTGGGTTTTCTCTGGGTGCTCCGGTTTCCTCCCACAGCTCAAAAACACATGTTGGTAGGTGGATTGGCGACTCAAAAGTGTCCGTAGGTGTGAGTGTGTGAATGAATGTGTGTGTGTGTCTGTGTTGCCCTGTGAAGGACTGGCGTCCCCTCCAGGGTGTATTCCTGCCTTGCGCCCAATGATTCCAGGTAGGCTCTGGACCCACCCCGACCCTGAACTGGATAAGTACTTACAGATAATGAATGAATGAATGAATGAATGAATAAATATGGGTGCACATGGACATTCTACTTTGCACTGGCCCCATCTGCATCTCTTTAACACTCCTGTACTGTGCTTTTATATGTGGGTGTGACCTAACAAAGCTTTATTGGTGTGTGACTGGCTGCTGGCTTCAGAGTTCGAATTACATGAGGAGAGTTTGTTTGCAGACAAAACACAGTGCCTGCTAATATACTGGGTGTAATTTAGCTTGTATTAAAGTAGGATTACTGACCCATATAATATTGTGATAATTGATTATAGATTAAATGTTCAATCTCCATCAAATTCATAGTCTGCTACTTCTTCCATCTACTTTCTAATCTATTAAAACTGTTTTGGCCCAAAAGATAGTTACAACTCCTTAAATGTTTAAACACTGATAATTCCCAAGGAAGAACTTTTGTCAGTTATTTCTTCAGTTTGGCAAAGAAATATGGAAAATATTAGCAACTTTATATATTTAAAAACATGAGTTCATGTAAACACACATGACATGCAATGTTATATTCGGCAAATGTGTGGATTGTAAAAGCCTAAAGGAACATACCTAACATTCTTCAGCATGTACAGGACTTCTGAGGGCAGGTGAGAGTTTTGCACATCAAACTCTGTCAAATCAGCCTCCAGGACAGAGGGTGGTGGCTCTTTGGGCTGCACAGTGGGCGGCTCCCTCCGAATACGCAGAATCCTGATAGGTTAAGACAAACAAAAAGTGGCATTAATAATTCTGCCAATGTGAATAATCATGGAATTGTTACAATATGAATGTATGACATACTTGCGAGCTATTGACAAGACTTTAGGTCTCTTTCTGGTGCGCTTTTGAGATACTGGACCTGAAGTGACTGGAGATGATAAAGTCTGCACCTGAATGTTTAAAGCACATAACTATGCTGTTTACATGTGACCATGGTGACAGACAACAGACCTTCACAGCTTAATATACACACACACTTGTATAAGAGTTCCCCAAGGGTTCTCAGAGGTGTCTTAATTTCATGGCCTAAATAAAGAAACTCCACTTCTGTTTCATTACTTAATTTTATTTTCAGTGCAAAGAACATTCCTTTGGTTATTAATTTAACATATCTTACACATAACACTGATATACATGGGTGTTTTTTCAGACAGGGATTTAGATTAGTCCTGGACACTATCCTCCATTTAATAGAAAAAACAAAATCACCATTAAAAATGCTGTGTTTTCCAAAACTAGGTTTAGTCCCCGTCTGGGAAACTACACACTTATGATTAACTGCTATATACCATACATAACAAATCAAATCTGAGACCACATACAACTTATCTTAGGTTAAAAACATACAGAATCAAAACTGAAGTGCTGAAATATAACTAGAAATAAAGCTAAAACTGAATTTCCAATTATAGATATATTTATGTTTCCACCCATTCCTACTCACACAAAATGTACCCACTCTTTTATATTGGCTTGTATACTACTGACAAAGTTATTATTTACAGAAAACCATACCTTTCTCATTATTTTTCTGCCATAAAACATTACTTTATCCCTCTTTCTGAAGCGATAGTGTGGAGCTCCAACCTGTTGTTCTCCTGAGAAAAGCCAAGTTAATTACACTGAATCAAATAATTAAATTGAACAAAATATTTAACGTGTTGTGTGGATTTGAAAAGTTGATATAAAAGAAGGGTCTACATACTTGCTTTGTGTCTTTTGTAGAAGAAAAATATTACAATGCTGATCAGTGAGACTGCAACTGTTACTCCAATCAGCACACCTGTCCACTGAAAGAGTAAACATTAGTCTCACTTCTGTATTTACTCTACAGGTCCTATTGGTTCTAGGTCCTTGTAATAATTAGTGACCTCAGCTACTTTACCCTGCACCTATTGCTATTATTGCTATGGCTTCTAGTGTAAACAAAAACTGTGTATAATGTCCACAAAAAAGCATTTAGAAACAAATGGAACTCTTAAGCAAGTCTGAAGATCACCTTGCTTAATGCCAAAGGACAGCTAGAGAGGTATAAAGCACCCCTGGCACTGGCTATGAACCAATAAACTGCATTCTCAGGAGTGAAAAACACCATCCAATATCTTCCAGACGTGCTGGAGAGGCTTTTATGATTTATAACTAATCATTCAAGATCAGTACCTGACCTCACTAATGCTCTTGTGGCTAAATTCTATCAAATTCTCATAGAAATGTTTCAGCATCTACAATTGTATGAATGTTTACTTGTATTCTAAGTTATTTGGTGTGTTTTTCTCTTTGGCAAAATTGACACGGGAAGTGGAAATGGAAAATGAACTTTCTTTCATTTTCAAATATAGTAAAAAAAAATAAAGAACCATCCAATCAAGAAAGATCTTCACACTCACGTCAGTGTGGCGTTTCCTGTAAATGACATCTTCTTGTAAATGACGTGAGGTGTAAGGAACTTTCTTGATTTGTTCATTTCAAAAAGAATGGTCCTCCTATAGCATACCTCCAGACTTTGAGCTTTTTACAACTTTTATTTTTTAAAAGAAATGGATATAATATACCATAGTGGTGTGCAGCTGGTCCTCCATGAAGTGCTGCACCCGTGCTCTGAGATCACCTCCATAAGGCAGCATTGTCTGCAGATCCAGACAACCACAATTGCTCAGACCCACTTAGAAAGTCAAACATTTCTTTACAGTAGTAGTGATAAGAACCAGGGGTCGTAATGTTTACAATGCCATTTTACTTATTATTTACCACCAGTGACCATTCCCTTGTCCTCTGAGATTGAATGATGATTAATCTAAAAATTCTACCTTTCCTTGGATGAGTGTTTTGCCTAAGAATGTCTTTTTCTACAATGACATTTATTTTTTTAATCAAATTTATTTTTTAAAGACAAAACCCCATTTTACACATTCACAGAACAACATCTGAGTTTATAGGCAGTGAATTTAAAACCATTTAATTTAGGCTAATAGTTTTCCTTGAAGAAAAGTGTAAGAGGGATTGACCTGTTCAGATGTCTGGTTCCTATCAAAATCACTGTAAACAACCCTGATTCTAAAAATATTTTAGAGTATTTAAAGTATAAAGTTTCTAAAATAAGTGCATTGTATTTTAAACTCAAAATGATGCTACATACATCTAAAAAACTTAAATTCTACAGCACTTTAAAGCCATTAAACACATATCTATATAAAAGTTCTTACTGGGAATATACTGCAACTATCTTCATCTTCTATTCCATCCATTGTTTTTCTAATGAAGAGAATAAGGTTAATCTCAGTGAGTACACTGGAGCACATACTTCACATTTCTGATTAATAGGCTTATCTCCCTTTTTGTGTCGTTGTGACCAGCTACATTCGGTGCAGAAAGAAAGTCCAAGAAGCTGGGAATATGGTCAGAGATTTAACACAACAATCAACTTTGCATCTCACAATGTAGATTTACAGCAGAAATTAGGACACGTGCAACCCGTTCTCATGAACTGAGAAAAGCATTCCATTCATCAACTGTAATCCAAAACACGATGTGGATAAATCACATATATTACTGATATTGTTTTAAAGTGAAAGGACATTTACACAACCTCTGCTGCTAACTAAACAAAATTAAATCTAAATGTTAAAAGTGATTAAAACATGCAAAATTTAACACTACCATGTTAGTACTTAGTAACAATTCATTCATTATCTGTAACCCTTATCCAGTTCAGGGTCGCTGTGGGTCCAGAGCCTACCTGGAATCATTGGGCGCAAGGCGGGAATACACCCTGGAGGGGGCGCCAGTCCTTCACAGGGCAACACACACACACACACACACACACACACACACACACACACAGACGGACGGACACTTTTGAGTCGCCAATCCACCTACCAACGTGTGTTTTTGGGCTGTGGGAGGAAACCAGAGCACCCGGAGGAAACCCACGCGACACAGCAACTCACCAATTCCTCACAGACAGTCACCCGAGCGGGAATCGAACCCACAACCTCCAGGTCTCTGGAGCTGTGTGACTGCGCCACCGTGCCGCCCTACTTAGTAACACTAAAGAGCCAATAGTATTTCTGTACTTGTGTTAGAATTTTTCACTCACTGCTGTTTGCACTTTTAGATCTGTGATATGTTTGGCTTTTCTTGAATCATTATCCTTAATAATCATAATAGCCAGCCTTATCTCAGCTCAGTAACATGAGTGAAATAAGCAGTCAAAACCATGACTGAATATTTTAATATTTCAAGTCAGGCAGGGTTTCTTAAGTTAAAAACAGAACTGCAGGTGTGTGTGTGTGTGGGGGGGGGGGGTGTTTTGTTTCTGCTTTAACTGATGACAGGCACATTGACATTTGATGACATTTTTTTTTGTCTTGTCTTAAGATAGCAATTCCTTACAACAACTGAACTGCTTAACCATTCCTAATGAGTCAATTAAAATCAATTAAATTCTGAGCCAATACACCTGGAATTGTACTCTGTTGTAAAATCACACATCATAAATCATTACTAAGTCACAGAATGCAGCAACATTACATATATATGAACAAAGAGTAACACACCCAAAAAATATATATAGTACTTGGCTATGGGAGCCAGACTGTTGTAAACAAATGCATCTGACAGAGCTCCACACCTGCAGTTAAAGAAGCAGAGCAGAAGTGCACTGTAACCGGACCCCCGCCCTACAGCAATCTCGCCTTCGCACTCGTTCAACTGGAGGTCAAAGGCTCCAGAAAGCACCAACAAAACTCCACAGTAAACTGCAACAGCAGAGAGGGAAAGCCCCTGTGCAATTTCATGAATGTGTATAATGTCAGGGGGAAGAGGTCTGGGTCAGAATTAAGATTTCCTCTGACTACTCTTAGTGCTGCTGTTTACACACAGACCTCGCCGCTCAGAGTAAACAGACACAGAAAACCAGACACCAACTCCAAAATAAGATTCTTTCTCCAACGAATGAACGGTAATACCAGAATAACGCGCTGGAATCACTTAAGGAAACGCATTGCTTACTTTGCTGAATTGTTCCCTCGTCCCCCTCCTCTCTCCTCTCCTTTTGTCCACAACAAACTTGACTTGTTCAATCAACACATTCGCTCATATTCCCTCTTAGAAACCCTCCGCCAGTGTTCCGTGCTCGGATTAGTCCGTGTTGCGCTGCTCGGCCAATCAGGAGCGAGCTCTTTTAAACGCCCACTGAGTGATTTTGCAAACGGACCTTTCTGGTGGTACACGCGGTTCAAGGTGAGTGTGAAATTTAATAAACGTTTACCATTTCTTATATTATCGGACTTGTTTTACTCGGAATTTTATGACCACAGATTCCACGTTTGGTTTTCGGGAGGCGAACGTAAATATATCCCGTCTTATTACCGGGGGTTTAAGTAAAATGAAGTCGGCTTGCTCCTCAGATTTCCCTTTCCACCTTAAACGGTAGTAGAGCAGGAACGTCTGAATTATTTTAAGGTGGAAAAGTAATTTCGAAAAAGAAGCTGTAGGATAAGACGCAGACTGCAGATTGGAGAGCATTTATTAGATGTTTTTCCGTTACTTGTTGTGGAATGATAGCAGTTTAGTCGAGGAAAAATGTTAGCTAATACTAATATTGTATCCTTAAAGACCACCTCCAGTGTGTAACCTCTCTAACATGGCCATTTTGATGTACTAGAAGACGGTTCGTGAGTGAAATAAGCAGTCAGGTTCATGGCGGAGCGTTTTAAGACATTCTGAAATTGGTGTGTTAAGTCTGCCAGGATTTCTTGCATCATAAACCTAAAGAACCAATCCCATCAACGTGTGAGGCAAGGTTTACTGCACAAGCTTGAGCTGGTGGTGAGAATGGGAGGGTTGTGTGAAGATGGTGTGGACCAGTTGTGTATTGAATGATTTGTAAACTGAAGTCGAAGCGTAAAGTTTATACTGTCTTCTGGCTGTATTTTTGTCATATTGTAGCTCAATAGTGTGGAGGTTACATCGCACTTTGATATAACTTCCTACATAACATTTTCCTGTGTTGATTGAGTTTAATTAGCTGTGTTTTGATGACAAATTATGCAGAGGCTGTTCTAAACATTTCTCTGATTTGAAAATAAGATACAGATTCATCCTCCAGAACCTTGACTAAGGGTACAGGTGTGCCACCATTTCAGTCAGTCATTTATAGATTGATTGATTTTCTCTAACCTCTAGTCCAGTTCAGGGTGTGTCCGTGATGTGTCCCGAGCCTATGCAGAATCACTGGGGACAAGGAAGGAATACTCCCTGGATGGGGTTAAAGTCCATCACAGGGCACCACACACTCGCATATTCACTCACACCTAGGTAGAATAACATACCAAACTCCTCACAGAGACCTGAGAAGGTGCTCAAACCCACATCCCCAGGACCCTGGAACTGT
This sequence comes from Hoplias malabaricus, assembly GCF_029633855.1. Taxonomy (NCBI): domain Eukaryota; kingdom Metazoa; phylum Chordata; class Actinopteri; order Characiformes; family Erythrinidae; genus Hoplias; species Hoplias malabaricus. The sequence goes on along the minus strand of NC_089820.1, from coordinate 14,145,634 downwards.
CTTAAAGCAACACTACCTGTGGTGCCCCATGCTGTTAGTCATAATAAGCCTATTTTTTGAAAAATGTATTTGTCCATACATTTTTTTAACAGTCAAGACCTTTAGTCTCATTCAGCAGCATTAAAGCAAACCTATACCCTGTATTTTTACAAGCTGAGTCACTTTATTCAGATTCTAACTAAAACTGAAGCATTTAACTACTGTTTCTGTCCAGGCTGACCTAGAGGTGATGGGGCTGTTATCAGCACTGACCCGTGGCATGGTCCGGGGGGCTGACCGCACTGCTGAGATGACAAGCAAACGTGGGCCTCGGACGTTTTACAAAAGCAGGGGGGCCATGCCAGCCGGAGTGGTGACGTCCAGCAGGAAATTCATCCGTGTGCAGGAAATGATTCCTGAGATTGTAGTGCCAAACCTTGAAGGATTTAACCTGAAACCCTATGTGTCCTACAAGGCTCCATCAGGGACGGAGCAGACCATGACGGCAGAGGAACTGTTTGCTCAGGTGGTGGCACCACAGATTGAGAGGGACATTGAAGCTGGCACATTTGACAAGGACAATCTGGAAAAATATGGATTAGAGAAAACACAGGATGGAAAGTTGTTCAAATTATATCCCAAGAATTTCATGCGTTGAATGTACATTTATTTAAACTTTTTTACTGTTGTGTGGACTGCACAAACTGCTTGAAATTCTTAAGACTTCTGCAGATGACTGTAGAGGTGTCAAGAGAACAGGTTGTTACATTCAACTCTATTCCGACTCCTATAGCATATGCTGTACCATTCGGCTTGTTAATATCTTCAGTCAGTAGTTTTCCATAAGAAATAAAACATGCATTTATAGCACACTTATTGCTATTTCTGTTTAATGTGTATGTCTAACTTATGTATATTACACTCAACTGTATAAGAAACAAATAGAAGAATTTGAGCTTTATTTAAATATTCATGTCAAACATGGGCAAATAGCCTATTTTTTTTTTTTTAACTATTTTAAAATAAGTCTGAACTTTAGTAATGAGCAGATTTATTATGCATCAGATGCTATGTGCTTTAACATAAGAGGAACATAATACAGTCTACAAAAGTTTGACAAATTTACATAACATTACACTAGCTAATGAGCAGCATAATATAGCTAATCTAAGCATGTTTGTTTTTCTAATAGAAGTATTCCATAATACAACTCAGACCAGACACTCTCAACTTGCATCTTTATACCATGCATTGTTGTGGTGATCCCTATTATTTGGCAGGGATGGGTCAAGAAGGACAGGGAACTCTGATACTGCAATAAGCTTTTCCATCATTCTCTACCAGAATGTTCATAAATTTAACACGATTCAGATTTGCACTCTGAGTGGACAGTCCAGTCTCATTTAATTTGCATCAAATTCAGCTTGACTTGACTGAATTCAATGCACCAGACAAATCTTGCACCACATGGCTGCATTTATGTTCTTCTGGTATTTGGCACAAGACTTGTGCTTATAAATGCATTCAGCGAGCTTGTAAGCATTAACAAATGTGTCATCCAAGTAAAACAAAGTATTTCTAATTATAAAATATTTACATTTCCTCCTCCTTTCGGCTGCCCCTGTAAGGGGTCCCCCCAGTGGGTCAACCGCGATCCGCACCGCAGATCTGGCACAGTTTTTACGTCGTATCCCTTCAAGCAACCTTCCCTATTTATCCATGCTTTGGGACCCTGACAGCAACACTACCTGCCATGCCACTGTGCTGCCCGAAATACTTAGATTTTCTAATAATCCGAAAATAAATGTTCTTAATTATTAAAAAAAAAAAAAAGATTAGTTTTTGGGGGCAAGCAGGCCGAGATGACTAACTGCTATTTTGTAGGACGTTTACATACAATACTTTGTCAAATGGACTTTAGCAACTAAGTATAAATATGCATTCAGCATTATTTGCCCAAACACATCCTCTGAACTTAATGGTCTGGACAGAACATCCAGAAGTAACAGACATCTCTCTTTGAAAATGAACAGGATCTGTTCAATTGCAGTGTCACACCGGACCAGAGTAAACACAGTGTAATGCTCTGAGGTTGTGTACCAGGAAGCTGAAAGGCACAATGACTATAGGAACATGAAATGCAACACTGATTTACCATAGTTTTTACTTGTATTTGGCCTAAAATATGTTTCCCCACATTTAACATTATCAACATGACATACACCTGTTGACTCATCCGTTGGTTTGAATAGGAAATATAACCATTTTATTAGATTTGTATACATTGCACATCTGGATCCTATCGCTACTCCTGATGATCTACAGTGAAACATTCCACAACAAAAACATGATTGTTTCATATCTAAATAATGCAGATATTTGGATTCCTATTTACTATGATGCATATTATTTTTAAAAAACAGACCCGTTTCCTTAAAAGGAATACAATAAGTTTTAAACCTAATCCCCATTATATTCCAAAATAAAAATACCAGTTTACACTTCAGAATACATGCCAGCAGATTTGTGTCAGTTGGCCTGTGCTATAAAGGCTGCAAAGCAACATAACATTCTCATCAATTGATAATCATCAGACAATTCTTTTGAATATTCCATCTATTTATTACACCTGTCTGTTTTATAAAACCTTAGCTGGTATCAGTATGTCAGCTGGTATCTGGTACGTCGTCCAGAGTGACTGCTTAGGATGAGGGAGCAGGCTCGGCCTCTTTTGATTCTGTCTCAGTCTCCTTTGGATTCCAGTCCCATCTCCACACATGCAGCATGTGGTCATAGAAAGAGCATGTGGCCAGCAGGTAGGACATGGAAGCTGGGTTGTCCCCCAGGCTGGGGAGAGGAGCTGCTGATGGCAGGGTGGTCTTGACTGGAGGAGGAGAATGGTCAGGGATGTATCGTCCACTGTCATCCTCGAGTGAGGTGTCAAAGCTGGCAGTTGGAGACTCATACTGAATCCGAAGGTGGCCTCCTGGCTCTAAGACCTCCACACTTGCTGGAGCTGCTTCCAGAGGGGATAAGGGTGGAGGGCTACTCAGAGGAAGCCAAGACCAATCTGCTCCATAGGCTAAGGAGTTGTGCAGGATGTAAGAAGCCAGGATGGGACAGGACCCTTCATTTCCATCTACTGAACGAAGCAAATCGAACAAAATAAATCTGCTGCTAATTTTGTTTCAGAGAATATATTGATTCCGATAACGTCATGATATTCCAGAGAATTCTGATTCAGAGTTATACAAGTTTATACAAAGCATTAAAATCATAAAAATGTTATTCTACTTTGGGAAATACATTTCAGTCTAAATAACATTGAAATAATGACACGGAACCTAATCTCGGCTATGACTAAATTAAATAAAAATGCACTGTAAATGCAAATGTGTATTTTCAATAGTAATATGAGCTGGGCATTTACATTCACATTTCAGATTACACTGCAATTTTATAAAAATTACATTTTGATATTAATTATGAGATTGAGTCTTTATAGTCTCAATATAAATCACAGCAGCTGAAAGCTCAGCCAAATTCTATGACACACTTGGGTCTCTTATGTGCTGAAAAAGCTGTCATTCTAAGATTCAGTTCATTGGTTTCTTTCAAATATGCATTGTAACCTTGTTCACACTGAAAGATTTTTTGGACCAAACATCTCATGTTGCCAGAACTTTCTATGAGAGTCCATTACTCATTGGCATTACTCAGCACTCCAGAGAAAAACTTCAAATGTAAATGTAGATTTTGGCCAAACCATTATTTAAAAGTCTTTTTAGAATAAATGGAAAAGTAGGCAGAACATACACCAGGCTGCTGCATGTTTTGGCTCACCCATAGCTCGCTGGCAGTGAAGAATATGGAAGTCGTTGTGCATACATGCTGCCAGAAGCAAGTGTTCTTGGGTGGGATGCCACTTGAGCCTCCACACTCCTCCACCCATTGCAGTCTCACTGAGGGGCTGCCGCATGTTCCTCTCGTCCCACAACAGCACGTTTTCATCATAACTGCACATATCAGTACATACAGCTTATACAATAATACAGTCGTAGACAAGGCTAATCTTCCATTACAGTGAGACCAGATTTGACTTACCTTCCAGTAGCTAAAATGTGCTCTCGGTGAGGGTTGCTGTGTATGCTGCAAACTCCCATAGAATGCCTGTTGTTAGAAAAATTACATAAATACACAAAATATAGGCAACTGCCATTCCAACATGGAATAGGGTCCTGTAATCCAACAAATAAAAATGTGAAAACTACAGTCAGTGGTCCCCTCAATTCACAAATTTATAGCTTCTTGTTAAAAGAAGAGATGATGTAACACAGTGGTAAATATTAACCCTGTCCCAAATTTAAAAAAAAAAAAGTTGCAATAAATAAATACATAAATAAAATTTTCAATATTTGAAATGTCTTTGTGCTATTTTCAAATATAGTGAAACCAGTCGATTTCTAGCTTTATGATGCAAGACGAGATCTGAGTTACGAGTGAGTGAGCTTACGCCACTCGTCAAATGTAGCCCAGCGAGCATTCAGTTCACCTGCTTGTCTTGCTGTGCAAACATCTCTGTCCTATCTCTATTTTTTGTAGCATTGTGTGCAGTGAGGAAGTTAAATGACAGAGCAAAAAAAGAGAAATTCCCCCAACCTCCTCCGCCAGTGTCTTTGTCTAATCTTCAATTTAAATACACTTAACAGAACCAGTTTAATCTTACATTCTCTCTTATTATGTATTATTATATTTTATACATTATTTGTTATTTATAAAGTACATATATAAAGAATGGATTAATAGCATTTAATTCATTTTAAGGAAAAAATTTAATTTGATAAAGGAGCAAACTGACTTACGAGCTCTGTCACAGAACAAATTAAACTCGTAAGTCAAGGTATTACTTTAAATACAAACCGGATTCCAAAAAAGTTGGGACACTAAACATATTGTGAATAAAAACTGAATGCAATGATGTGGAGATGGCAAATGTCAATAATTTATTCGTAATAGAACATAGATGACAGATCAAAAGTTTAATCTGAGTAAATGTAACATTTTAAAGGAAAAATATGTTGATTCAAAATTTCAGTGTCAACAAATCCCAAAAAGGTTGGGACAAGTAGCAATAAGTGGCTGGAAAAAGGAAATTGAGCATATAACGAACAGCTGGAAGACCAATAAACACTAATTAGGTCAATTGACAACATGATTGGGTATAAAAAAAGTGTCAGTGTCTCTCTGAAGATGGTAAGAGGATCACCAAGTCCACCATTGTTGCGCAGAAAGATAGTGCAGCAATACCAGAATGGTGTTACCCAGCGTAAAATAGCAAAGACTTTTAAGTTATCGTCATCAACCGTGCATAACATCATCAAAAGATTCAGAGAATCTGGAACAATTGCTGTGCGTAAGGGTCAAGGCCATAAAACTCTCCTGGATGCTCGTGATCTCCGGGCCCTTAAACGTCACTGCACCTCAAACAGGAATGCCACTGTCAAGGAAATAACAGAATGGGCTCAGGAATACTTCCAGAAAGCATTGTCAGTGAACACAATCCACCGTGCCATCCGCTGTTGCCAGCTGAAACTCTACAGTGCAAAGAGGAAGCCATTTCTAAGCAAGCTCCACAAGCTCAGACGTTTGCACTGGGCCAGGGGTCTTTAAAAATGTGTGGCAAAATGGAAGACTGTTCTGTGGTCAGTTGAGTCACAATTTGAAGTTCTTTATGGAACACTGGGACGCCATGTCATCCGGACCAGAGAGGACAAGGATAACCCAAGTTATCAATGCTCCATTCAGAAGCCTGCATCACTGATGGTATGGGGTTGCATGAGTGCTTGTGGCATGGGCAGCTTGCATGTCTGGAAAGGCACCATTAATGCAGAGAACTATGTTCAGGTTCTAGAACAACATATGCTCCCATCTAGACGTCATCTCTTTCAGGGAAGACCCTGCATTTTTCAACAAGATAATGCCAGACCACATTCTGCAGCAATCACTACATCATGGCTACGTAGGAGAAGGATCCGGGTACTGAAATGGCCAGCCTGCAGTCCAGATCTTTCACTTATAGAGAACATTTGGCGCATCATAAAGAGGAAGGTGCAACAAAGAAGGCCCAAGACGATTGAACACTTAGAGGCCTGTATTAGACATGAATGGGAGAGCATTCCTATTTCTAAACTTGAGAAACTGGTCTCCTCTGTTGAGTGTTGTAAGAAGAAGGGGGGATGCCACAGTGGTAAAAAAATAGCCTTGTCCCAACTTTTTTTTTATTTGTTGACGCCATGAAATTTTGAAACAACATTTTTCCCTTAAAATGATACATTCTCTCAGTTTAAACTTTTGATCTGTGATTTGTGTTCTATTCTGAATAAAATATTAGATGTTGGCACCTCCACATCATTGCATTCAGTTTTTATTCACAATTTGTTTGGTGTCCCAACTTTTTTGGAATCCGGTTTGTATATTGTTTAAATGATTTGCACATCACTGAGTTTTTATTTTTATTTTAATTTTGCCCAGTGGAAAAAGTTTTCAGCAAATGAGGTCTTTAACAGCTAAGAAATAAAAGGACAAGAAATAATGCACATACACCATGATGAAGTACTGACAAAACAGATGATGGAATGGCAATGACTCACAATCCGACTAAAGATCTGAGTCTTGTGGGTTTTTTTTTTTTTGCTTTGTTTTTAATTGGGTGTTTTATTATAGTTTGACTTGAGCCAGCTGCTCACCTTTTACTGGTGAAAGTGGGGGAGGAAGGACCCAGTCTCAGATCCCAGCCTTTAAGTTTGCCGTCATCACCACCTGACACAGCCATGAACACCAATGTCATCACAAACACAATGGTCAAATAAAGACACACTTAAGGGCAAGCATAACTGATTAAAATGATACAACTGTGTATTTCTTTCCTTTAGATCAGCGTCACTTCAACATTTTATATTCATTAGAATAAGGTGTATTAGAAATAAAAGGCACTATTGTGAACCAGTGTTTTAAACACATCGATTAACATATACACATAACTTCTGCGTTTTATATGTTATGCATTTTCAAAATATACAACATTTTAAACAGTGTTTGATTGATGGCCAAATTTCTGTTTCGTTTATCTGCCAAGACATATCCAAGTTGAACACCTCTGTAATCTGACACCTCATGCAAATTCAAAATTCAACTTTTGCCAGATAGGGTTAAATTCAGGCAAAGTTTAAACTAAGAGATGTCCTTGGGGTTTTTCCATGAAGCAGAATTTCTCTGTTTATTAGATGGTGTAAGTAGCCTGTCCAATAGAAAAAAAGCTGACAAAATAAATGATTTTTTATTACACATATATAACACTTTTCTAGACTCCCAAAAGCACCTCAACAACTACCAATCCACCTAGAGGTTGTGATGGCAGCAAATCAGAACCTCAGTACACTCACCATATAGGCTTATGTTATCTGCTGAACAGAGAAACCTTGCTTTGTGCAACACACCCTCCCCAACCCTGATAACATGGGTTTGTCTACACTGCCATGGCTATAAACATGGAATCACACACACAGTCCTGATTGGCGAGTTGCTTATTTTTTTCAAACATACAACTGATTTATATCACTTTAACGCCACATATGATGAAAGATGAGACACAAATATGAAAAATGAGGTTAAATTGCATGTTATATTTATATGATAATACACTGCAAAAAGGATGACAGGGTCCCATTTCTAAAAACTACGTCTCACCTGAAAAAACCAGCTGTGTGTCCCAGTAACTGAAAGCTGAGATCCAGGCCTCAAAATCATGAGCTTTCCACTGGGAGACGACATTCAAGCTGGAATCCCCAAGAGACAGCACACTCAACGAGCCTGTTGAGTCACTAGACACCACACGTATGTCACTGCTGGAAACAAAGAGAGAAAAGCTTATTACAGGCTCAGTAGTGTAGTGTAAAAATCTGGTGCAACAATCTAATATGCAAAACCAGTAGTGCCATAAAATATGAAATGGATGGGCATTTTCACAACAAACACACAACACATGAATTGCTGCATATCACACCTTTCAAGTATAAGACACTGTAGAAGCAGCAGTAGAACCATGCTTTACAAAGTTATCTCTACACTGAGTCAACATTTGCTTTTCTGTAATCAATGTAAATATTTCATGTGAAAAGAAGGCACAAAGACACAAAACATCAGCATCTTTGGAGGATTTCAGGTGTCAGAAATGTGGTAGGGCTTAGTTAAGTATGTTAACAGACCTCTATGAGTTTCCCAACACCTGACACCTAATATTCAATACAAATATCAGAACCATGAGGATTGTATTATGTAGCCATAATGCATATATATATTTTTATAATCTGAGTTTCTTACCTTTCACCTCTCCCTGTTGACCAGTCAAGAGACAATGCTAACCTGTCCGGGCCCAATTTTGTGCTCAGCACATGCTCCAAACTGTTACTTTGCTGCTCAGAATGTTAGGAAGACAAATAGCAGTCAATAGATGGGTGAATAACAACAAGCCCCTATACTACATTTACAAAGTATATGTCAAATACCTGTCCATCAATGAGTCTGTGTAACTGTATCTCTCCATTAGCTGTGGCCATCCCCAGGACGGGACGCTCAGACACTGGTATATGACACCTGATGGTAATTAAACAGCAAAAAAGCAACTTAAAGTATTTAAAGGAGCAATCGTCATGTTATTTTCTCATGTGATTTTTCTTCACATTATAAAACAGCAACAGCACATGATTCTTCACCTCATGCCAGTTCTGTTTTAGAAAGAAAATAATAATAATAAATAACCACTTTCTTAAAATATTTGTAAAACTGACTTATTGTACCTTTAAAGTAAATGTAAATTTAATCCCATATCAGATGTATTTACCATTTGAGATCTAGTATAGCTGGTGTATCGAATCTCTGAATTTCAGTTAGTGGTGGGGTGAAATCTCCCTGAGAAAGAAACTGGAACAGGTACAGACGGCCAGTTCGGTTTGGAGTTGTGGACTCTTCTCCTGCCTTCAGAAGACAGAGCAAACAGCTTAAGTACACAGAACAATTACACAGCATAACCCAAACACTAAAGTCATTACAACTGTGGAATTAAACTACTGAGTGAAACTGACCAGATGGAATTTATTGCAGTTTAAAAATTGAGCAAACTACACACAAAGACTTTAATTTCTTTAAGAACTAAATTTATTGGTAATAATAATATACACACACAAAAAAACAAACAAAAAAAAACAGACATTTATAAAATTTGAACATGTTCCCAAACTGGACGGCATGGTAGCACAGCGGGTAGTGTCACAGTTTCAGGGTTCTGGCACTCCGGGTTGTGGGTTCGAGCCCTGCTCCAGGTTACTGTCTGTGAGGAGTTTGGTGTGTTCTCCCTGTGTCCGCATGGGTTTGCTCCGGGTGCTCCAGATTCCTCCCACATTTGTAGGTGGATTGTCAACTCAAAAGTATCTGTGAGTGAATGTATGAGTGTGGTGCTCCCTCCAGGGCATGTAGATGAGCTATGTACCAAGCACCTCTCCCTGATGACATTAATTCATAATTTCTTGGTGCGTTGGTCTTCTTGTCACCTGCCCATTGCTTTTGCATATATTGCTCCTATAATTGTCCCCGCCCACTTCAGTGCTTTATGCAGAGTTTAAGCAGTGTAAATAACCTTTTTTTAAAATGCTCTATATAGTAGGATTCTTGTAAATGCATTGGCAATGCCTAGAAATCAAGTGTTATATATATATATATATATATTCAAGACTTTGTTATGCCTCTTCTATGCTGTTCTTCAGTAGTCAGAATCACCCCAGGACCTCCAAAGGGCAGCTATGATATTTGAGGATCATTTTCAGCACTACAGTGACGTAGTGTGTGTTGTGCTGGTACGTGTGGATCAGACACAGCAGTGCTGCTGGAGTTTTTAAACACTAGTTCACTCACTTTCCACTCACTGTAGCTATTGTATTATACAGAAATTTTGAAAAAGCCATGGGTTTTACTTTTGAACTCACGTCGTCTTTCTGTAGCTGGTAAGTTCCACAGGCCAAAATGTGACTCCACTGAGCGACAGGGCACCATTCCACACTGTCCGCACTCAGCTCCGTGTTAAACACCTGGAGGCTCCGGGTCCGAGACTCACAGCCCATCTCCACACACTCAGCATAATACACACCCTCAACACACTTCAATAACACACTCCCAGACCTCAGAAATGGAAAAAGATCACCAAACCGAACTGGGGGAGCGGATTAAAAATGTAACTATCTCGACTTCAGCTGCCCAGATAATGACATTGCATACCGCGACTTTTTACTAAATACAGAAAATAAAAACCTGTGCAATTTATAAAATATGATGTATACAGTCAACCTAGAAGTTGGCACGTCCACACTTTCTCAAAGACTTTTATTTTGTAAAATGCCGCTTCAAGCAGGAAGTGCGTGTTGCGCGTTAAGCGAAAAAGGAGTCCCTGAAATTTAGTCTGTTTATTTATTTGTGTCTCTGTGGTTTGTGTGCTGTTTTTGAAATGGACCAAACTGTCTCTCAGTCCAGAACCCTTCTCTGTACCTGGACAGACCAGAAGGACCGCTCACAATATGTCTGTTTCACGCATAAAAAGGCTGAAGGAATAGGTATTGGGTGAGTAGATGCTGCGACTCAAACAAGTGCAGACTCTGAACACACATACTTTAATATACACTGGAGAGAAATATGATATTATCATCAGTTTTGATATGTTCCTCAGGCTGAGTAATGGCGAAGAGGTTTGGAAAGCAGATCTGTCAGAGGAAAGCTTGTCTCAGTTTGTAAGTTCCCAAATGTTGATATACATGATCATTTCATTTTGCCAGTTATGTATACAAGGTCTTATTGAATGCACACATACTAAACAAACAAAACATACAGTGCTCAGGATATTCAAGGTAATTAGTTGAAAGCAGGGCAGAGTGTCATAGATGTAAAGCTTTGAACTTGCTTTGCAAATAAATAATAAATAAACTTTTAAATTAATGTTAAAAGCCAGTACTTTCACTTATAATAGTATGTAATAGTAAATAAGATCAACTAATGGTCTTGTTTGAATCAAAACCCTTTCATAATGCAGGAATTTCATTTTAATATGGTGTTCTCCAGATTCTTAATTACGTGATAGTAAAAACAAACTAAAAATGAACTTTTGTGGAGTTATATAGCATTTATTTAATCCAACAAATACTTTGAATTTCAGCTAAATATCATGATGCATATCATATATATTGAAAATATTTTGCTGTTATACACTGATCAGGCATAATATTACCACTGCTTTGTTTCTACCCTCACTGTCCACTGACTGTATATGGAACTTTGTAGTTCTTCACTCTAGCCTGTCTGTTTCTCTGTCCTATTTTTCCATGGTTGGAACAACCAAAGAGCATTGTGATTATTTTGGGTGGTGGAAATTTTTGGTAAATGCACAATTTTCAGTCCAGCAGTGACCCGGGGGGTTTAAAACTCCAGCCGCACTGGACTGTCTGATCCACTCATAGCAGCACAACACACACTAACACATGACCACCATGCTGGTGTCTCTGAAACGGTGAGAATGAGTCACCAGCCAAATAACACCTGCTCTGTGGGGTCCTGAACATTGAAGCACAAATGGGTTAAAGTATGCAGATCCACACCAGATGGGCTACAGTCAGTAACTGCATAAATAGAAAGTTCACCTGTATGTTCAGCACAGCTGAAAGAGTGGACAGTGAATAGAGAAGCAAAGCACTGGGTGTAATACTACGACTGTTCATTGAATGTCTGCTATGTTGCCCACCCTCAGTGCAGAGAATAATCCTTTATTTGTTCCTTTATAGAAGAAGAAGTTGTCATTGAAATCTACAGAGGATTATGCTCTGAAACTTAAGTAAGACTGCTTTATTTATCAAAACAAGCAGGAATGCATTAGTGTTAGTGATGTATTACTGAGCTGTTTTATGCTGATCTTGTTTTTTTTTTTTTCCTTTTTTTTTTTCTTGATGTCCTGGGACAGAGGAGCATGTAAAAGTGGCAGTGCCTACGTGTCCTTGCAGGAAGACAGTGCTGTGCTTCACCTGGGATCAGATTCAGCAGAACTGAGCCTGTCATTCTCTAAACTCACAGATCATGAGGGAAGGACAGAGCTTAAAGACTTGCTATTTAAAATGGCAGACAGCTTAACACAGCTGGAATCTGCAGGTAAACAAGCGCTTGCCATGTTTATTGTCCTTATATTATCTTCTGAAAACAAAGCTCTTACGTCTGATATTTTTGTTTCTTAATAGATTCCACACCTACATTACTCCCGGTTAAAAGTCTGCACAAAAAGAATACTGGTATGTGGTGACATCATCTGGTACTGGTTTAGACTTTTACACTTTAAGATCAGCATAAAGCAAACTGTCCTCTGTTTTAAGAGAGACAGTTTGATGTGGTATGTAGCAACGGTTAAAAGTTGGAATTGGACTATTCACACATCAGTTCATGCAGTCCACAACAGAAAACTATACTGCAAAACAACCTGTTTAAAAGCCAATATTTTCGTGATGCTTTTATATATATATGTCAACCTATTCAATGGGTGACACTGCTCCCCTCCAGATAGAAGACTGGGGTTTGAGTCCCAGCTTGGGCAACAGCACCAGGCTATGTCAATAAAATAGATTTTTCCCACATCTGATAAATATTGCCAAGTGCCCTAAGTGTAAAATCAAGTTTCTGGGTGAAAATCACTTTACGACAAAAAGGTTAATGTAAGATTTATTAGAAATTCCATGATATTGAAAAAACTAAACTATTTTACAAGCAGTTCTTTATGTGTATGTTTAAATTGTATTAACTTTTAAATATTGTGAAGTATAGCCTTTATAGTTACAAACATCCTGATTTGGTCTATGGAAATCCTATAGTAGGTTTCAGCATGGACTGCTACATCATGTCAGCCAATGAGATCAGGGGTTGTTTACAAAAATCAGCCTTAAAGATATAATTTCAAAGAAGCTATATGGATGGGCAGGAAAATGTTATAAATGTCATGTTAAAAATGAATTATAATGAATGGAGATTATTTTGGGTTCAACAATAAAATACAACACCAATTCCAATGAAGTTGGGACGTTGTGTAAAACCTAAATAAAAACAGAATACGATGATTTGCAAATTTGAAAAACCTTTTCAACCTATATTCAATTGAATACACTACAAAGACAAGATATTTTATGTTCAAACGAATAAAATTCTTTTTTTTTTTTTGCAAATATTCACTCATTTCAAATTTGAGGCCTGCAACACGTTCCCAAAAAGTTGGGACAGGGGTCTGTTTACCACTATATTACATCACCTTTCCTTTTAACAACACTTAATAAGCATTTGGGAACTGAGGACACTAATTGTTGAAGCTTTGTAGGTGGAATTCTTTCCCATTCTTGCTTGATATACACATGCTCAACAATCCAGGTTGCCGCTTACTTACAGAGATTTCTGCAGGGCTCAAATTCAAAATGAGTGCATATTTGCAATAAAGCAATAAGGTTTATCAGTTTGAACATTAAATATCTTTTCATTGTAGGGTATTCAACTGAATAGAGGTTGAAAAGAATTTGCAAATCATCATATTCTGTTTTTATTTATGTTTTACCTCTATGTCTTTGGAATTGGGGTTGTACAAAAATGATAACAGCAGCTTTCTGGTTTAGGTTTTGAACCTAGGAATCAGAACAATGGGCCAACGGTAACTGTAAGAAAACGCCTTCCAGGGGATTCACTCATCAATCCAGGAACAAGAAGGTGACTCTGACAAAAATATTCACAAAATACATTTTTCACTAATTACATTTACCTGAAATGCACAGCCACATACAGAGGCCTCTCTCACAATTAGACTAGATACATGGCCCTTTCTCATTGTCTGCTTTGTTGATTTTTGCAGGAAGAGGCCTGCTACAGGAGTGGATTTTTACGATGAAGATGAAGCATAAAGGGATAACAGCTGAATCTACTGAGATTCATATATGTACAACATGAATGTTCCAGTTTTTAACCCACCAACACTATCACTACAGTTTCTACAATCACATATTTAAACAAGCAATAACATTAATACTATGGACTGTTTTTATTAACTATATCATTTGGGATATTCTAATGAATTATGAATCAAGCATGATTTTTAAATATACAGTGAAATAATAAATATTATTATTTAAAACCTTCTCAAGCAGTATCTTTATATGATAATGGGCTAGGTCTACAGATGTAGAGTGTAACTCACTTTTACAGCACTGCCCTGAACTTAAGTTTGAGGGGGAGTAGTTTCCTGACCTCCTCCAAAAAGTACATAGAGCAGTTTCTGCAGTGCTGAGTCCAAGGTAACAAACACAAAGGCTCTGTTCTCTGTATTACAAGTCAGTGAAACATCCATGAACAGAAAGCCATTTGGTGTGGTGAACTGTAGATCTGTGTTTTCAGCTCAACCCTGTGGGATGAGTTGGAGTGGTGTTTGTTTTTTTCCAAAACTGACCAACAAAGCTCTTAAATGGCATCAAATCTCAGGGCAATGTCTCAATCTTTGTATAAAGTAGAAATGTTGGATGAGCAGATGTGTACATGTTCCAGATAATGAATCAAATAAGTTCCAAATAACTCAGACCAGCACAATTCAACAGTTTATTTTCTTTTCTTTTCCAGTTCATATTAAAAACACCTCATCACAAGAACAGAGAAACAGAATAACCAGAAACAAGCTTAGAAGTCATGTCAGTCTGTTAAGAGGGGTTCATTTGGGAATGAATTGAAATAAAATGTTCAGTGCATGAAAAAACAAAGCAATTGATTATATCCAAGTACTTACGTAAAGCTTTATCACATGTAAATAAATGAAATCGTCTCTTAACCCAACTTTCAAACCAATTCACCGCACATTCCTCTGATATGGAATCAAGCATTTAATTTGATGCTGGTGTCTTTAACCCTAATATCAACATCAGTTCATATTTTATATCCAACATACACCACTTTTAGTTTCCGTTAAATAAGAACCATTAATCAACAGATTTTAATGTTCAACTTCTATTTACAACAAAATATTCTCTGTCGTAAAGAAATGTGAAACTCATATTTAGTTTGTAAATTTAAAAATATGCTTTGTTTTGCCTTTGGTCATTTCACATGAAAAATAAAAGACAAGGTTGATCTAGGATTCCTTTCTTCCTAATATGCTCAGAAAATAGAGAACATCATGTTCAAAATCTTGCTGCCTTTTGTCTGATCACAAACCATCATTAGAATCTGAAATCAAAAGCACTTTGAGCCACACATTGAACAGAATTGAAGACTCTCAATAAGCAATAGCACAGATCAAAGAGAAATTACAGCAAACACAATCCTGGACACATCAGTACATCGATTCACATGATTTTGAGCCATTTCAGGAAAAACACATCTCTTCTTCACTTTTTAGGACAAGTTACAATAAACCGGCTAAAAATAACTACAGAGAATAATTATCAAAATCAAATCATATTCATGTCCCATTAGGGCTCGCAAAAAAGCACAAGAAAAAACCTGTACGCTCCTGATAAAGTCCTGAAATCTATGTTTTTGTTGTTGTGTTTTTTTGTTTTTTTAATAACAGTGAATCAAAAGTTCACCTTTGGCTTCACAGTGATGGCGAAACAGTTATTTGAACATTTACTGTATGTACACTGACATCTCGCATAGGAACTTGCATTTGCCCAATGCTTTAAATAAAATGTAACCTAAGAGTGAAGATAGCAGAAGTTACTGTAGTCCATGATTACAGAATCTGAATGACCCAAATCAACGTAAAATTATAGAAAGTGCTCCATTCATCAATTCAATAGGGGACAAAACCCAAGTTTCAAGAGGAGGTACCAGTCTGTGCAAACATTTTCATGCCATTTACATTCATTACAAGGTCAGTCGTTTTAAACATGGTGTCCTCAGGGCTGGTTCTGACCAATTACAACTAAAGGCCATTGTATCATGATCATCTCAAGTCTTTTTTTGTCTTTTTTTTTGTTTGTTTTTTGAGATTTCATACCTAAACCCGGCTCCTCAGAAGGTGCATTTGTACATAAGCATTCTTCAACAATTCAAACAGATCACATATATCTTTGAAAAATCTTCTCAGTAGGGAAAATAAATCATTCGTCCACCTACAGACAGAAAAATATAGGACATACCACAGGCTTGACTCTATAGCATGCTCTCAAGGCAGGTTTGACATTTTAACAAAGATTAGGTCCAACTTTACAAAAAGACATGTTGATACATCAGTGTTTCAACAGAGAAAATTAATAAAAGAAATAAATCCAGTCATAAAAATAACATATGGTACAAAGGCGGAACCCAAAAATGGTCATACCTTGTAAGGGATGATATGTTATCTCATGACATCAACAGCTGTAAAGCACTAGTTCAGAACAGCAAGAACATGTAAATAATTCCAGAATCTCTTCAGTCCTTTTTCTTCAAATGTCGAAAATCCTCAAATCTGAACGTCCATTCATTAAATACATTCTCTTTTCATCCTATCCAGCAGGCTTCAGTTTAAAATCCAAACACAACTCACCCTTTTTTTAAGCGTTCTTTATAGCAGAGGGCAGGCTGTATGCAGGGCTTTCTCTGAGTCTTATACAGTGCCCCATATCAGTTTATTTTGCTCTGATATCTTATTGTAACTCCCAGGCACTGTATATTTGAGCCTTGCACTCATCTTTGTACTGGCGGTGTTCAGCAGGGCGCAATCCTAGGTCTGCTGTAGCAGTGCATAACTAGAAAAATTGCACATCTCTTCATAAGGCCAGTTAGATGGATCTTTTCCACAGAAGGAGACACTCAGGAATGTCTCTCGCTGGTCAGGCTTAAGTCTTTTCTCAAGGCGTTTTTTTTTTGTCTTCTTTCTCTTTTCTTGTATGAATTGCTGCTTCAGCAGAGGGTATCTGTGTTAAAGGATAACTGCACCTGCACATGAAAGAAGAAAAAAGTACATTATTTATCATTCAGTTTGATAAATATGTAACAACACAATGTAACATACTGTATAGCTGCTAGCATGTTAGCTTATTGCTGTAGTGTTGGTTTGGGCTAACAGTAGCATGTAACGTGCGTTAGACTGCGATGATATATAGTTCATGCTTTGTTTACAAAATTTTACTTTTGTAATGTTGGTTGTTCTAATTATTATAAAATGCAAACATTACAATTAGACACATTTTCAGCCACTCCTTATTTGCATTGGAAACAGACCACACGGCTTGGTTGAGGCAAATTTACAAGGATAATTTACATCTCTGGTGGTGGATGATAACTTATGGTGCTCCAAAACTCTGGAAAAGCGTTCTTAAAAATATTCGGAAAGCAATCTCACTGTGTGTCTTTAAATCCAGACAAAAGACATATTAGTTTAGGTAGCATATGCTAAAAACACTGTGGTTTCATTTCTCATGTGAGTAATGGTCCAGTTAGAGTATATGATTAACTTTCCAATTTGTAATTTGTATTCCTTTGTAAGTACTTTGAGATTTTGTAACTAAAATAAAAGTGATATATATATAAATAAATATATATGAATAATGATGTGTTATTACTGTTATATAAATTTATTTTAACTCCCACATAAATGGCATTTGACTGATCCTCTTTACATTTATATCTATTACAAGTCTTAATTTAATTATGACCTACAGTACAAAACAAAACCATTAAAATGAGTAGCTCCATGTTCCCAGCATGTTCCCACCCTTTCTTCTTCAAAACTGATGAGGCCTTCGTCATCATCACTCTCCAGTTCTTCTGGCTCCTCACTGACCAAAGCACTCAGTTCTGTGTTGGCTGGCCGGGGCCGCAGGATGCTCAGCAGACGCTGCAGTGGTGACTGACCACCATTAGAGGGAGAACTCTCCTGCTGCTCCAGATTATCACTTTGCTTTTTGGCAAAGTTTACAAAAACCTGAGAAAAGAAAGAAAGGATGAAAAAGACGCTTTTGTCATGAACAATGTACAGATGCAACTACATGTAAACCTAAGCAAATCTAAAATAACTTGTTTCCATTTGGGTTCAGTCTATTTCTTCTCATCATTCATGAGATTGTGGTAGTTATGTGCTAAAAACTTTGTACCGCACTCACGTTGTCGAGAGTAGTTTGGCTGACTGAGTAATCCTCTATGCTCAGCACCTCCACCACCTGCTCCATCTTACTGAAAACCTGAGCCAGGGAAATGCGCTCTGACTTCAGCTGGTACTGGATTTTAGTGTGGTGTCTCTCCTGAGGCGGGAGGGGAAAAAAGTACACAATATTGCTACAAAAACTATAATAAGCAGCCAATAAAAAGCTAAAAATTTGCAGTATGATTTTAATACATTACAAAATAATTAAATTCATCTTAAAATCCGAGATGGCAGCATGAATTTTTAAGATAATCAGGCAAGATTCTAAATCATTAAAAAATGCAAACAGGAGTTACGTGCACAATAGCAAAATGCAGAATGTAACAATATACTAATATTTTTATTATTTTCTTTATTTAAAAATAGTCAAAGTTATATTATTTTGGCAAAATATATGTGTATATTTTACCTTTAATCACAACCAAAAAATAGTTGTAAAATAGTTAAAAAGAAATGGTGTAAAATGTTATTAGGTTAATAACTCAAACCTTCAAAATGGCCTCTGGGAAATTCCTGTTGAAAAAGCGTATCACTTCCTTCACACTAGCCGTTGTCTTAGTGCGGACTGTGATCATGTATCCATCTCCAAACCTGAGGAAATGAGATAAATGATCAGTCAGACAGAAAAGCATGAAGATCTTTGATGTGGAAACATGAGAAAACAGAAAAAAGCCCCCTCACCTGTTCTTGAGATGCTGAATGCTGCCCAGACACTTAAACCTGCCATTAACCATGATCCCCAGTCTAGTGCACAGTGCCTCACATTCCTCCATACTGAGAAAAACAAGCAGTTAAAAGGTTAAAAGAAGTAAAATTCAGACATCAATTTGTTGACTGTGTGAAGTCATTAAGTAAATTGTAACATCAGTGCTTATTTTTCACTGATATGCTTTTTTCAGCCTAGCATTATGCTTATTCTGATTTAGGGAATTCATACAGCATTACAAAATACTGAATAATCAGGACAAACTGAAATTTCTAATCACATTCATGTCAGAATAAGAATGTTATGTGACAGTTTCTCAGAAATAAAAAACAACATTCTAAATCAGGAACTACAATAGTGTGTAAAACTGTAAAACTTTAACAGAGTTACGCAGTCCATGTTCTCTCATGCATTATCTTCTTCTGACGGTTGACTGTTGGCTTGGTGCGTCAGGGCACAAAGCCTATAGCTATTCAACATTATCATACAAAAATACTTCAACATGTAACACAATCCTCTGTGCTTACTGATTTGCTTATGTATATTGTCATATAATGTCAACTAAACATACACAAACACAAATAGAAGGTGCTAGCTTATGGCTAGCATGTATGTAGCATTATTGTATTTTTACTGCCTAATTACCTTGCAATTCAAATAACACTGTGACATTTACAAGAAAGTCTTTAGACAAAATGTTAGTTTGGGTGTTGTCTGTTAATCATATATTGCAAGGAAATCATGCCGAAAGAATTTATTTAAACTCGGGGCTTATTCAAATAGTCAGTAACCTGTGAGATGTCAGCACCACTGATCGTCCCGTCTTGATGATGTCAAGAATTAAATTCCAGAGAAAGCGTCTGGCTTTGGGGTCCATGCCTGTCGTGGGCTCATCCTGCAGACGTAGCATTATTACAGTTAGAATTCGCTTAATTTATTTCATACATCTAGCCATTTAAAACACAAAAACAGATGAAGGCTAATGAGCTCTAACCAGGAATATCAGAGAAGGATATCCAATGAGAGCGATGGCTGTGGAGAGTTTGCGTTTGTTTCCTCCACTATAAGTGCCTGCAGGCTTATCAGCATATTTTGTTAACTCCAGCTTCTCCAGAGCCCACTGCACCACCTAAAAGAGGGAGAGGAGAAAGGGGGGGGGGTGAGAGGAGGACAGAGAAAGAGATAGAGAAAAAGAGCAGGAAAAAAAGCATGAAGAGGAGGGAGGAAGAGACAAAAGCAAGACAATGAGAGATAAAAGAAAACACGGAGAAAGAGACAATGAGAGATAGGGAGAGGAAAAGGGTACAGACAAATGGGATGAGAAAGTACGGGAGTGAATTGTGTAAAGAAAGGAAAAAATTAAAGAGTGATGAACAGAAGCAGAGGGAATGTAAAATGAGATGGAGTTACAGGGAGTGGGAGTAGTTGTGAAAATGGCACCATTATGCCTAAGCTTAAAGTAGCTTAAGGGCTGTTAACAGTAATAGCAAGACTGCTGAGTGCTGAAAGCACAGTGGCCTGCACTCAAAAAATGAATCAAGGGCATTACTTGACTGCTGAACCTAAGCTATGTCCACATTAAATGTGACTGATGTTGATTTGATTTTGAGATAACAAAGTTTTGAAGTGAATGGAAACGTGTAGCATAATTCAATTAGGTCCTGTTTATATTTTGTGTGCACCACTTGACCTATGTTCAAGCCTCAACCTACGGCTAGAAAAGCATTGTTGTCCTTCCTCTCTGATTTCAAAAAGGCAGAATTTGAATTAGAATGGAGTAGAAGAAAGCTGACAGCTGCAGTTACAGAGCTTCACAGTAGCGCTCCAATGGTGTTTTGGCAGATCCCTTTAACCATGACAACACAATAGATGTATCTTCATATATTTTAGTGTATAAACAAGAGATGATTTTGCATGTGTTTATGTGTGTATGTGTGTGCGTTTACCCGCTCCTGATCCTTCCAGGGTATCCCTCTGAGGCGTGTGTAAAGCTCCAGGTGCTCTCGCGCTGTCAGATCTTCAAAAAGAGCATCAAACTGAGGACAATAGCCAATACTCTGTTGCACTCGCAACAACTCCCTTAGAATACTGCAGAGAGAGAGAGAGAGAGAGAGAGAAAGAGAGAGAGTTCATATAAGGTATATATATATATATATATGATGTATTTCACTCCCATGTACACCTCAATATAAAATCAGTATTTCACACACAGACAATTAAAACTCTGATATCCGAAATGTTGAAAGGTTGTTCAGATATTTCTTACCTGTGTCCTCCGATAAAACCCTCTCCTCCTGTGGTACTTTCATCTCCAGTCAGCATTTTGAAGGTGGTAGTCTTTCCTGCCCCATTGACCCCAAGGAGCCCAAAACATTCGCCAGGACGGACACCCAGACACAAGCGGTCCACTGCTAGGATACGCCCCATCTTACGAGACTTATACACCTACAAATTTAAATAAAAAGAGACAGTATTGGATTATTTTTAATATATATATTTTTTTATTTAATAATTGATGAAAGTAATTCTGCTTAATAAATATCACAGTTAACATAGCTATAAACATCAGATGTAGGAGTTTATTATCGCACTTTAGTGAGGTTTTCAATCTTCAGCATATCATTATCAGCGTCTCCTCTCAGCACTCTTCGTCTTTCTCGTGCTACATCCACATCATCATCTTCTATTGGCTGACTGTTCACGGGCATTCTCCTACAAGGGAAATGAAAACACTCAGAGGAGCAGGACACTGATTTCATTCTGTTTATCTTCAGCCTCAAAAACATGAGTTTCACTGTTTCACAAAGTATCAAATATGAAATAATATAATCAATACCTCAGCTTGAGAAACTACAAATGTTAAATTCTATATTTTATACATACACTTACATTATGTGTATACGCACATATATAAAAGTTCCACTCCTGGCCTTTTACAACGACATGTTTAGCTAATTTTTAAATGAAAATTTCTTTTTACTTTCTAAAAAGAAAAAGCATAACGTTTATCTACAAACACAGAAGCATATCATATTTCATTGCTAATAATTTTTCAGAATTTACAAAATAATGGCAGTCGCACTTTTAAAAATAAAGGTGCTACAAGAGTACTTTGAGAAATGCCATAGAAGAACTGTGCTTGTTTAAGAGATGTGTGAGTGTGAAGGTTTAAAAGGTTTAAAAACATTAATTGATGCAAAGGTTCTTTATCCATTTAAAAGTTATCAGCAAAAATGTTTTATTATGGAACAAAATTGTTTCTTCTATGGCATTACTTAAAGATCCTTTAAGATATATCCCTATCTTATATATGTTTATCATTAGAAGTGCTCCAATGCAAGAGGGGTTTCACTTCAATAACGTAAATATTCTTCTACATGCAAACTAATTAACTATGGGTTTTAAGATGACAAATGTTTTCCTTTTTGTACAATAACACTGTGGCAAACAGTCATAGTCTTAAAATTCAAGTTTTAAGGTTAACCTCAGTGTCTCTTACGACGCATTACCATACCATACTCAAATTCTGGTATAGTGAAGTAACACACACACATTCACACACACACATACATACATACACACCCACACACTCACTGTGGTTTTCTGAGGAAGTTGTACTGGCACAGAATAGTGATGAGAAAGCCCACAAATCCCTCTATGGTCATTGCTACCAGTCCACGGGTCACAATATCCCACTCAAACGGAGACTTCACCTTATCAAACTGACCTGCGGTACAGAGAAATACAGGCATTAGAGGGCAGCAAAAATAGATAAGAACACTCCATGTCCAGGTCTTCATGAACTTACCTATCTTAGCATAGTACTCATTAATGTATTCATTGTAGGCCATCTCCATTAGTCCGTGACCCAGGTTATAATTAGGAAAGATAAGGAAACACGACTTCAGATAACTGTTCACCAGCTTCAGATCCTAAGAGAGGAATAATAGACACTCCAGTTAATAACAAATGCTTCTTTCATTCCAGCCAGATCAATTATGACAGTTATTATCTTCCTGTGTAGTACCTTGTCATGTTCAAACAGCTGCAGGAGGAAAGTAGCCACGGTGGC
The DNA here is from genome assembly GCF_029633855.1 of Hoplias malabaricus. Taxonomy (NCBI): domain Eukaryota; kingdom Metazoa; phylum Chordata; class Actinopteri; order Characiformes; family Erythrinidae; genus Hoplias; species Hoplias malabaricus. The sequence goes on along the minus strand of NC_089820.1, from coordinate 14,122,648 downwards.
TGTGATTCCTATGAAGAGGTTTATGACGATGAGGAAAACATAGGCTGTACTCGGCACCTCGAACCAGAACGAAGCCGGATACATGATGGGGGTTATAGACCAGCTGGAGAAATGTTACAGTAACAAACACGCTTGTCAAGATCATATCAAAATATTTATATATTTGTCTATGGCCTGCATTGGACTGATGACTTCAGTTCAATTGGAAACAAACAGGTAAAGTCCTAGAAAACTGTATATTTGTGTTATTTGTCCAGAATATCTTGACTTGAAGACATTTAAGTGCGTCAAAATGTCCATGTAAACAGAGATTAGGCATTTTTCTTGTTTCTTTGTCATCTGGATTATGATTCATTAGTGTGTGTAATGTGTGTGTGTGTGTGTACCCATAAAGTAGGAACAGAGAGAGCACTGCCGGGAAGTTTTTGGGGGACGTGTAGGCAGGAAGGTCGAACACGAATAGAATGAGAATGCAGCATGTGGCTGGAACCAGGTAATTGAGCTAGAGAGGGAGAGGGAGAGGGAGAGAGAGTTTAGATTCAGCAGCAGTCTGCACACAGCCCTCAGGCTATTATTGTGTGAAGAGCAACACATTTCAGTCCTCCACAATGACCTCACCATGTCCCATATATAGTTGGCCAGCCAGTAGATGACGGGGTCACAGCCACTGACAAACTGCAGGTGCTTGGCCTTGGTGGACTTTTCAGCCACCAGAAAGACCACAAAGCTGGCTGGGACAAAAGACATGGCCACAATAATGAAGATAGCAATGACCACATCAGTGCCCTGGAGTCTTGAGGAGAGAGAAAGAGGACACATTAGAAGGGGGCTGAGACAGAGAAGGAGAGAAAGATAAAGAGAGAGAGAGAGAGAGAGTGTGTGCACGTATGTGCGTGTGTGTTTATGTCTGTAGTGATTTATCAATTTGTTTTTTTAATTTAATGTGTTTATTATTTTATTTCTTTATTGTTCAAGTTATTATTACTATTTTCATTTATTTATTTTAATGCATTGGTAACACTAACTTGTCAATAAAATGAGAGAGTGCATGAGAGAGAAGAAAGGGAGCGAGAGAGAAAGAGAGAGAGAAATATATGAAAATGGGAATTCTTACAGGTAGTCTAGAGAAAGGCTGGCACTTGTCCTATTCATGGGGTGATTGGTCACTGTGATACCTGAACACAAACACATAAATGCTAATGAATAAACAACATCAAACAACTTTATAATTCATCTGCTAAAAGAATAATCTATTGACTTTCATCTGTAGTCTATGACTGTTTTATTTAAATTAGAATCATGATAGAATTGAATGGGCAGATGCTTAACTCTGGGGGAAAAACAAATGCACATTAAAAACCTTATACATATTCTTTAAACAGTGAAATAAGTACATTTCTTTAGAACAATATACATTAAGCAACTGTTTAAAGAAAATGATACCATAAAGTGGACCTCAGTCCTAACCTGGGCTGACTGATGGCTCTATCTAGATCTGTGAATTATTTGTAATGCATTAATGAGAATAAATTATTATATTCATGATTTTTTTTCTTAATACAGTCACAGAGAAAGACTATGTATTTAATCTTGTACATATAGCAAAAGTCTCTATTATTTGTGATAATCAAAATGATTGTTTACCCTGGGTGGCCAATTCACTAGAGAGAGCAAGAGGGACATGAATGGTTTTCTTTATTTGCATGGATGAAGAAGTGTATGGTAATTCCTCCTACAGCCAGCTGTAAAAGCATCAACAAGAAGCGCCACTATGCGACGACACACAAGTCATGAGGTTTGGACATATGCTGAGAGAAAATTCAGCAAAGGAACCTCACTGAATTTTAATCATGTACGCCTGGTCTAATGGTCCCTGTTATATGTGCATTTAGACTCTACAAGCTACCAGCTTTGGTACAGAGAATTACTGTTAACAACAATTGATTTAATGCTTGAACATGCAGCTACGCTGTAAAATGTCCCCCTGACCATTAGGCTTGTTGTCATAGCTAACAATATCTTTAGGCATTATAAAAAATATTATATATTACACATTACTGGATTAAATTATTGGATTTTATTATTACATTTATTGCAAAATTTAAAAATGCCAGCTGAAATGTGTGGAAATATTATGATGAGCAAAACTACAGAGATTATCCTCACTTTGCTGCTAAAGAAATTACTATTGAAGGTTTTGTTCCAACAATGGCATAGCTACAAGTGTGAAAAAGAAAAGCCTATATCTGAAGTTTGTAGAAGTTGACATTTCAACATCATTTGACATTTGCTTTCATATGATAGATAAGAGGTATCAGATATGACATTAGCTGTGCAAAGCTATTGTAACAGTGTCTCTTTGGGCTTGGAATCTCACCATAAGCTGCAGGGTTGCCCTTGCTGAGGGGCAGGTTGGCTCTGAGGATGGCATTGTTGAGCACATTAAGGTAGGTTGGCATGCTGTGGTAACCTTTGTTATTGTAGAGCACCTTGAGAGAAGAAGAGAAAGCTTAAACCCTGAGGATCACAAACATGACCTTCACAGAATATCTGAGCAGAGAAAGGTGCTGTTTCTGACCTGAGCTGATCGCCGCACTGCTATTTTGCGCACCATGGGTGGTGTCTTTCTTCCAAAAGATGCTGGGACTGATTTTAGGATGTTTCCAACAGTGATGCCTCCATATCTTAATTATAAAAATATAATTAACATCTTTTGTGTAAAAATCCAGGATATGTTTGAAATTTGGTGTTTTGCACTGGGGCTACATGGTTAATGCAGCTAAAAAGCATTGGTAGCTTATATAAATCAGGACTGGGCAAATGATGTACATGTATAATTAATATGCTGCACTAAGCTGGTTTATGATATTTAGTCCTGTCCTGGCTTATACAAGGTCACCCAGCATGGTCATGCTAGTTAACTAGCATAGCAGCATATTCAGTGAATTTGGTAGCAAGTCTAGGCTTGTTTTCTAGAAGCAGTTATAAAAAATGAGCAAAAAATCAGGTTCAAGTTTAAAGATATCTGATAATGTTAATTTTTTTAAGCAATGCAACATTAATTTAGCCATTTTTAATAAATAACAGTATGTCACCCACGCCCCATCATTGAGACTTGCAGCAAACGTGTTGATTTAAGCAGTACACAACACTGACTCTTGGTGGATAAAAAAGATTCTGTCAATTTTTTTTGTGTATAGTTAAAAGTCACCTGTGCAATCTCAGGCGGTCAGAGGTGTAAAGCAGGTATTCAGACACATTGCGTCCAGTTATGTCCACTAGGATGTCCCCAGTAACCACCTTCATGAGGGGTGGTCGCCCCCCTACACCGCTGGGGCAGGAGAAGCCTGTGCCTTGCATGGAGCAAATACAGCGTACCGGCTCATGGATGGACAGAGGCAGTGGAGGTGGAGAGGTCACCATTTCTGTGCACAGTAGGAAAAATATATTATTACTTGTGGTAATAATAAACACAAATTATTTATTTACATTTATTCATTAAAATGTGATCATACAAAAACACTAGAAATATAAAATCTGTTTCAAATAAAATTACATTTACAAACCATCTGCATCTAAAAACTATCAAACCTATGAACTTTTTCACCAGATGTAATAGATCTAAGGAGATGGCACTGAGCCTCTGTTCAGCAAAGTGGTCAGGGTGAGCTAAAATGCCTCAAGAGATAAGTATAGATGTCAGCTCTATGCCATTAAGGACTTTAAATATCATAAGCCACACGTTATAGTCAATGTGGAATTTAACAGTGAGATCATCCATGCAGGGAATTTAGTTTTTTTTACAGAAATTGCCCTGCTACTTAAAACAAACATTTTCTTGTAGTTTAATGGGTCTACTGGTATCAAAACAATTATAAATTCAATATGGTTGTTTTTGCAGTGTAATGTCCATATGAAAACCTGGATTGTATGGACTGTGTATTGAACAGTGTCATGAAACTAACAAAATCTATGTAGTATTTCAGCTTTTTAATTTTCACAAAATTCTATGTTATTAAAGAATATCGTGGTCTCTTTACAGTTAGAAATAAAGTTACAAACTCCTGAAATTACAAATATGACTGTAAAGTAAAATAAGCTATAATTTCTTTTTTTCTCTTCTATTCATGTATGTGATTTCACATTTTTTGTGGACATAAAGTGTCATTTAGTTCTAAAAATAAAATGTATTATTAATAGTATTATTGCTGTGGTTAGTCCCACCATGGACAGTAGTGGGTGGGGTGACTGTGTAGTTCCAGAGGCCATCCTCAAAATGCTCAGGGTCATCAGAGGGGGCAGGGGATGGAGGAGGGGGAACAAAGTTTGACAGGGGAACGCCTTGGGTGAAGGAGTCCAGGCACATGGAGTCAAAGTAGCGTGCGGCCAGTGTTTTGGAGTTGTTGGCATAGGGGTTGAGGGTCTGGGCCAGCTGGTCCAGTGTGCTGTTAAACGGTGTTTTCAGGACGCAGGTAGCACCCACGCCTGAGGGCAGTCGCAGGGTGTTGATTATTTTCTGAGGACTGGCATCCGGTGACATCTTGCTCCTGAAGGGAAACAAGTGGCACAGATACATACAACTGTATTTTCAGTTTGTTTTGATTTTTTCTCTCCAGTCTCTACAGATTCTGCCACTCACACAATGATACCCAGCTGGAAGGGGAAAGACAAGCTTATGTTCCTTCAGGTCCATGTGAAACCAGCAAAAATACATTTTCAAACTACTAGACAGCTTCACATCACTCAGAAGTACATTTTACACAAAATCAAAAACTGATATAAAATATTGTATATCACCTGTACTGGACCCGGTCCTCATTGGCATAGGGGATGAAGTTTCCTCTGGGCTGAGTGTAGTTATGATACTGAGATGGTGACAATATTAGAGGAGGTAGGTCACCTACAAAAAAGAAAAAAACAGAGAAGTGACTGTGAGATACAGAAAACAAAAAATAAGATATGGCCCTCTGAGACTAGGCTTAATCTTTGTGTAGAATACAGAACATTAAAGCAGAGTGGCTGACCTATCTCAGGCACGGACAGAGCGACGGTCATAGCAACACAAACGAAGAAAGCAGGAAGCAAGATCTGGGAGAAAAGGCCTTTGGTGTTCCTCTTGGCACAGTGGAACCTCTTGACAATAAGGCCATGAAACTGCCGCAGTCTGAGCCACCAGCCCTCCAGCTTAAAGCTACCCTGACCCTCCAGCACAGTCGGCTCAGGAGAACATGAAGTTTCATCTGGATAAACACAAATTGGGTGAGGATGGTCAATATTTTCAGATTTGTGCTTCATAATCTTGCCTTAAATATTCTCAAGTCCCATAGACGTGTTGAACAAATTCTGGTATTTTTTCACATTCCTGTGTATTTTTCAGTACAAAATTGTCATTTTGGCCTGGCAAGTTATCATTTTAGAAAAGAGAGAGGTGTAAAGAAGAACAAAATAATATATTGTTAATATACACACCTTTGAGGCTGGCAGAATCAGGGTCTTGGGTGTTATTAAACAAAGGGCAGTATTCTCCATAAAATTCAGAGTATGGTCCCCCCTCATCACCTCGCACTGAGCCCAAAGATGAGTCAGACTGCAGCGATGTCTGACTGGGGCTCAGTCTGGAGCACATCACCAGATTACTCAACTCCACCTCCGGCCGAGTCACTGCACCCACCACAGCTACATCTGCTTGTGGACCACCCAAAGATGAAGGCTTACCCGCAGAGGAGCCTCCTGGAGAGCCCTTCATATCTGAGAGAGAGGGAGAAAGAGAGTGAGAAAGATCAGAAGCTTGAAATTAAAACCAGACAGATTACATCTGGAATAAATTGTAGTCTGAACCTAACAGAATGTCCTGTCCAAGTCTGTCCCAGTGCACACTGCCAAGTTTAGAATTCAAATCAAACTAAAACCCAATAAATCTTTCTTCCACCAAAGCCAACTTAATAGAGGTTTATTAAAGTCCATGCCACGTTTCTAAGGATGGTACCCGTTCAGATAACACAGGGTATATATCTAAGATATCATTCTTTGTTAAAGCAGAGTCCAACAAAACTTCATTTAACACAAGACTGTTTTTAGTTTCTTTATAATAAATTTTAGGCGTTGTCAAGTTTTCCAAGAGAGCATTATCTAGGCGTCCACTCTCTCACCTGCATCACTGTTCTCCACGGACAAGTCCTCCTCTGACACTTTGAGGAAAACCTCTTCCAGTGTTGTGTCCATCACCCCAAAGCTGGTGAGGGCCAGACTGTCCAGACTTTGCTCCAGAGCCTGAGAGAAGATTACGTATATATTATATAGTAGTATAACATGTATAGTAGAAAGTTACAAAAATTGAAAAAACGGTCTACTCAGGTGTCAGTTCAGTGCCATCTGAACTCTAAATCTAACAATTTACTTATGCACAGTTCAAAAGTATAAGGGAATCATCAATATAAAATTCATAAATATCTTACCTTCTTAAATACGTAAGTATTTTGCTTGGTTTACAAAATTTATTTTAACTTTAATTTTAATGTTACTGTTAGCATTAAAATGAAGAATTTGTCCTAAAACTGAACTCCTTTTAAAGCGACTTGTATGTTTTTGTTGTGTGGGTACCTGAAAGAGTCTCTCAAAGCACCCCTTCTTGACAGCCTCGGAGGGCAGGATGTACGACAGCTCTGTGTTGGAGTCAGACACCAGCAGACAAGAAGCCACATATTGTTGAATAAACTGTGTAACTCTGCTCTCTGAGCATGGAGACAGAGAGGAGGAAGGTGGGACATTCGACTGATCTGAAATGCACAATTAAAATCAAAGTGGTGAAAAAAGAAAGACAGAGTCGAATACATAGCAGAGACACAATGTTTGTGCAGATTTGATTTTTCATCTGATGTGAGTTGATAAAAAAATGAAATAAACAATAAATACAATTAATAGAAATTAAGAAATATAATAAATAATGTTCAGTGTATAACTGTCCACTGCCCAATCAGAAAATGTAATAATATAAGATTTGACTCCATATTTTAATCAGGACCAAATATTATGGGTGTCGGGGGGCATAGTACACTGAGGATCCTTTCCCCTGAAATGACTCTGCATGCATCCACAAACACTCTCTCAGTCCTCACCGGCAGCATTGGAGTCAATCTGCTTCTTGACAAGTGTGAGCTTGTAGCCATCTCCATAGGTGCTCTTGAGGAAGAGTGGAGAGCCACAGCATTTCAGCTTCCCATGAGAGATGATGGCAATGCGGTCACCCAGCAGATCAGCTTCATCCATGTGGTGAGTGGAAAGGAGGATGGTCCGACCTGCTCATGTACACAAACACACACACACACACAAGCAAAGCAACACACAAGCTCTTATTCACAATGATCTATTCAGTTACTGTGCACATTCATGTTTACCATACACAATACTGGCACTATTTGGCTGCTAGGAAGATAATCCATGCACTGCAAAGAAAACTGGACTAACAACCTTATTGAGCACAAAACTGTCAGCATCAGATCAATGCTATTTAAATCAAATGATTCTACACTGTTGTTGAGGTTTCTGTGTAATTTTCGGTTAAAATAAACCATCAATATCCAAGTACAAACATGTATCTCTAGTTTTGGGGATTTTTAATTTACTACATCATTTGAACACAGTGGCTGTCCTTCACATTGTGTAAAAATTTCATGATGAATTAACCTATAGAAATGGTCCAACATTACTTCTTGTTCTATTGAAAATTAAGACGCTATTTTCCTTGTCTTGTAAATTTACTGTTTTGTTGTTTGTTTTTTACTTTAAAAAATTAATAAACAAAAGTTTAAATTTAAGTTAACCAGAAGCTGAATAATTGAAGGAGGATCTCTGACTTTAACACAGAATGCATGTCCAAACTTTATTAGAACACGACTGTAATAGAGCAAAACCAGTATCCTTAAATATTTTGTTGCTATGAAAACCAATCAGAAGAGTTATTATTAACAAATTTTCTTAAATTAATTATTTAACAATGATGTATGTTGTCATATATATAGATATAGGGAAGAGTCTACTGCTTCATATGGTTCACTTCCCATCACATGCTTACTGCTTTAATACATTTCAAATTAACAGATTTAAAAACATTCAGTGAATTCAGGGATGAAATTATGCTCTTTTTCTGACCCTGTTTGTATTTGAGGATGAGGTCCCAGATTGCACGCCGAGCATATGGGTCCACTCCTGCAGTGGGTTCATCCAGAATGACAGCTCGAGAGCCGCCCACAAACGCAATGGCCACCGACAGCTTCCTCTTCATGCCTCCAGACAGAGTCTGCACCAAGCTGTGACGCTTATTAGATAACTCCAGATCTTCTATCATTCTAGAGTTTAATCAACAATGAAACAGACGCCATAGACACAATATAACTTAAAACTTGAGTGTTTTTTATTCTTTGAAGTGTCACACATGCAATGTAACCCAGAATATATATGTAAACACAAACATCTGCAACATATGTCCCAGACTTTATCATGCTGGCATCTCTGGGTAAAGTTCAAGTCAGCATGTGTGAACAGAACTGCTAACGTTCAGGAGTTTCTGCTGCACATGCTGTACAGGCACCGGCCCATGCCTAAAGCACGCGGCTATTTCTGTTGTACTATTAATAATCATGTCATAAACGTTCAAGGACTGTTTAATCAGTGTATGTTTTTGGTTTCATCCTAGTAAATGTCTCAGTGTTAAAGCTGTTAGAGGCGATAATGGGGCCCTGATATTAATAACCACAGGTGAGACATCACAATAGTCTCTTACATAAGATGCCTGTGTCTCATTGTGGCAGGGTAATAATACATTGTCTATACATGTGATAAAAGATCCAATATAACTCTGTCTGAACACTGATGTTATAAAGAACCAGATTCTTCATTCACAGGTCACTTATATCTTTTGTGGTTTTAGGTAAAATAATATTCATAATGTATTTTTATTGTAATAATTTTTTATCCTTTGTTTTCCTGCTGCTTTAAAACTGTCTAGAAAATGTTTGTATGTATGTGTGTATGTATGATATATGTAAATGTTTTCTGTTCTGATTGGAAGCCCTGCATTAATTAAATTAAGTTAATTAAATTAAGCCAAACTTAAATGTACAGATAACCTGTTAATTGGAGACTAATTCATCCACTCTTTTGGATATTCAGATTCTTTGAATTAGAAATGGACTTCAAGTAATCTGCTCCAAGTAATCACACTGCGGTAAGAACACTTCTTATCACTTTGGAGTGCACAGATGAGTCAAACTGCTGGTCATGGATAATCACACATAAATATGTTCATATGTTGCAATACCACTTCCAATAGTGCACTGAACAGTTATAAGTAGTAGATTTGATAATGTGAATATATGTGTTGTAATATGCACTGCTCTATCAGAAAATGTAAAGATAATTTGTATAGACCTTTTTAAAACATGCTCACATTCAAAATCTTGTCAGTGACAATGAAAATGTTATTCCAAAATGTATTTTCTTAGACTAACTTGTCCATCTCTTTGCGGATGTCGTCCTCAGCCATGCCCTTCAGTCGTGAGTAGAACCACAGGTGCTCCTCTACACTCAGCTTGTCGAAGAGCACATTGTGCTGGGGACACATGCCTAGGTTCTGCCGGATACGTTCCATCTCTGTGCGGATGTCGTGGCCATAAATGGTGGCCGAGCCAGAGGTAGGAGGGAACAATCCAGTGAGGATGGACCTGGACATCAATCATAACAGTGACATAACTCTCCATAAACAGCATGCTAAGCATCAGGTATCTCAAAATTGAAGGCATGCTGAAGGATATTAAAAGGAAGTTTGTCTAATTTGCTACAATAAACACTTCTGAATAAACATCTTCTGAAAAGTCTCCAGAACTAGGTTCTGGAATTTTTCTGGAATCTTTCATGGCATTGAGTATGACTAACTTAGACTCATCAAGCTATGAGAACATCAGTGTCCATAATTGCTGCCCCACAAACTAGCTGAATTCACTAATTAGAAGGGCTGTATATAAACTTTAGAGTATGATATATTTATTTTGCAATAAAAGACAATCTACAACAATATACTAACAATATCTAAATAAAATGTTATCACAGCATTTATACCCCGACATTGAACAATTCAATAGACGTCTGTGTAAAAATGCACCATTTTGAAAAGACACCTTCGTTCACTTATTTTCAGCCTCACTGGCCAAGAGCATAAAATGTGGGCACACAGTAACTCTCTCTCTCAAACACACACACACACACACATTCACTCTCTTACATAGTAGTGGTCTTTCCTGCCCCATTGTGCCCAAGGAAAGAGACGACCTGGTTCTCATGTAGGTTTAAACTGAGCTTGTTCAGAGCCAATTTGCTGCCTGTCTTGTAGACTTTGGTGAGCTTGTCTATACAGACCACCAGAGGCAGATGACTGGGCTCCTCTTCTATTCCACGAGTTTCTTCTAAAAAGGGCACACAAAAATGATAATCAGTTACATGGCGATTTACACAGACAGTTCTGCTTTGTTGATTTACTTACCAATCATATAGTATTATTCAGCTACTGGTCAGATGATGAGCAAACATTCGTAACATTATGATTCTGACTTGAAGTGGGCAATACTGAAAACCCACACACAGTGTCATTGAGGGAAAACACCACTCTTATATAATACCAAAAGGTACTTGGGTGTGCTTATAACAAGCCCTTGTAGAGAATCTCTAACCTAATAAAGTGAGTGCATGTGTTTCAAAAAACTGGTCCTTGGGGTGTTTGCATCATTGCAGTTTATTAAAAGTCATTTTGAGATATATACTCACCCACTTAAATTGTATGAAATTAAAAAAAAAGATATAAAGAGAAATGGCCCTTTGTTTCATATTACTCACACAGCTGCCTGCACAACAACTCGAAATAATAATAATAATAAAAAAAACATTACAATGAAAGAATTCAATACAATACAATACAATAACAATGTCCCAGCTCTACCTCAATATGTGTTGTTAGATTTGTTTTATTGTCTTCAAAATAAACATGGATGTGTCAAAACCTATGACAGAAACCAGTGTACCTGAGCGCCTGTGCTCCATGGCACATGCCTGATCCTCCTCCATCACACTGAGCCTGGCATTGCTGCCCCATGGCCATTCCCACGTCTCTATACGCCCACTCCCCAGCCAATAGGATTTCTGCAGGGGAAAATACCATGGCCGAGGCAACCCATACATCCCTGCAGAGTCAGGACATTGTTATGGAGATTCAGAACAAGAACTGCAGACTTTAAAATCTTAAAAGCTCATTACTGCAGACATAGGCCTCCTGGGAATAAAGGTAGTGACTGGCAGTTTTTACAGAAGGTTCCCTTAGATAAGAACAGATGAAGGAAAAATTACAAAAATACACAGTGTTCTATATTTAAACTTGAGTGTGGCACTTCCATAGTCCTTCTACAGCACAACCTCTAAAGTGCTAACTGGGCTAAACCAGCAGGACTTACATGTAGGGTTTAAGGGCAACTAGATGTATTAGTGTACACACTTTACATAATGTTGGCAAATAAATTCACTGAAGAACTCAATATATTTATCAAAATAACCACATTCATGTATGTACATTCTTTTTCAAATGATATTTATTTTTATAATAGTTTAAAGTTACATTGAGGTTGGAACGAAAGAAAAAATAGACTGGAATTAGCATTTTTGTTGGGTGGGTAGGCTAATACTAGCATGGCAGCAACTTGTCATTTCCAACTCACAGTCCACCAATTACACTCAAAACGTAATGTTATGTAACAACTCACATGTAGTAAAGTATTTGTGGGGGGGGGGGGGGTGGCGGTATGGAGAAATCAGTGGGACCGTGAGTGACTACTCTGGAATACAACAATTATGCCATAGCTCACCTGGATGTACAGCCTCTATGTACCAGGTCAGCACTCCGTACACAGTGGCATCAATGATCAGCATGACGATAGACAGCAGCAGGTTAAAGTCATCACCCTCTACCGGTGACTGGTTGATGGTGCGCCACTGGATGCCCACTCCAGCCACCTCATACAAGGCAAAGTACTTTGAGCCCAGGCCAAAAGCAGTGGTGGACATCAGAGACTGCAGATGAATAGGTTGTTGCATAGAGAACAGAAAGAAATATAGTAGCTTAGATACAGTTGCCAAAAGGAATATTACCTATTTTATCTCGAGGCAACCTGTATATTAAGGTAATAGCTCTATGAATTTAAAGGGTTGAAGCAAGTTTCCTACCGCAATGCATTTCTCAAAAGCAGTGATCTTGTCATGAGCCACTTCCTCTCTAATAGCCACATACATGTAGGGAACATAGCTGAGAAAATATATAATCCCACCACATGCTGAAGCCAGTTTAGCTTTGGAGTAGATCACTGACACAAGGAAACTGCAAAAAACAAAGAGATTACACTACATAAACTTCAAAGAAAATGAGCTCCAAGTTGGCTGTATGAGGTTTTTAGCCATCCAGCATACTTCTGCATGTCATACAACACCAGAAACCACATTAGAAAGATTCTTTTAACATTGCTGAACAAATCTGCATGTTTATTTCCTATTTTATACTCAATACTAATTGCTGACCATTTTCAATTAGCTATTTTTTTCCAGAAGTGGATAATGCTATCAAAGCAGATGATGAGAGCATGCACATGCTTTTTCTCAGATATGAAACCAGACACTACTTCTTTTCTAACAGCTACTTATACGGCATCATTGGACAGCTAATGACACTTCAAATAGAACACAAGCCATGATGGTTTGTTAAGTTGGCTACCAGATGCTCGATCAGGATGACAATGAAATCAGTCAGATAAAACTGAGATAAAAGATAAATATTAGGTACTGTAAATGTAGCTATAATATATTACACTACCAGAACATGATGGTGGCGATGGCATAGATTGTGAGGAAGAGCCAGATGATGAAGGGGTCGCTGTGGAGCAGAACCTTGCCATACTTCAGTATGGCTGTCAGTGCAGTCACTGATATGGAGAGCTGCACAAAGCCAGTGATGAACCAGGCCACCCAATGCACAGCGTTATTCAGTCCCATCATCTTCATCACCTACGTGAGATCATAAACATCATCACCTTTTGGGAATAAAAGTCCTTAAAAATACAAACCAGGATTTGTCGAGTTCTCTAGTGCTCTACAATTGTTGTGACACATTTTTACATAATGCATGCTGGGGATTATATGAGATGAACTAAATTTTGAAGACAAGCTTAGGCGTGCAGTACCATGCAAAAAAAGACTCCATATTAGATGGTAATTTTAGGATAAAATGCCATATTAAGCATGTGCTGATCCTTACCTCCTTGAGCCGATGTTCCTTTTCAGCCACTATGTGCTGGATCATCATGGCCACTGAGTAGACCCAGGAGATGACCATACACAGAGGCATCATATGCTCTATCACAAACAGGAAACTGCACAGACAAGCATAGCTTAATAGTGTATTACTGCAAGTGTAATTCTGCAACATGCTGACATCACACATAGTAGCATATTACTGAAAGTGTAACTGCTACAATAACTGTCAATTACCAACACTTCCAGCATCACACTTTCACAGCCTTTTGATATAACTCTCAACACAAAAAATTCCTCTGGGGTCTGTCTGACCGAGGTAAGTGAAAAAGTGTGAAAACACACAGGAAGATGAATGCAGACAGTAACAGAGAAACCTACTCATCTCTAGTATAGCACGGATATGGAAACATCTGGACGTAATTCCCAGGCTCCACGACATCATGGCCGACAAATGTGTTAATGATCGCCCTTTCCATCATATCTAAGAAAAAAATGACAGACCAAAATTGACAATTAATATTGTATTATTATCTGAATATGATGATATCAACTGAAATTTGAGATACACTATATGGGCAAATGTTTGCTGACACCATTTGTAAATAGTGATTTTAGCTACTTTAAGGAAGTAGCTAAAGATGGCCACTGATATTAAACTGTGCATACACTGCTTGTGTAAACACCATAAAAAACATGTTACAAAATGGACGCTCTGAAGAAGATGAATATGAGCCTTAATTTACTGTGCCCAATGCCAGGCTTAACACAGAGGGGTATAAACTCCACAGTATTGAGCTATGGAGGAGGGAAACTGTGTTCTCCAGAATGGTCCATTATCCAGTGATCCAAAAACTAATGATCCAACCAGGACCTGGCCTCACTATTGCTCTTGTGGCCCAATGCCAAAAGACTGTCACTGGAGTAAAGACTGGACCAAGTCTTTATCAAGACCATTCTATAGAAGATCAGCAGGTGTCCATATAGTGTATCAAAACTGACTCACGTCATGTTCAACCTAATTGAGTGAGGTGTGCTATTATAATGCTATCATACGTCGTAAAGAAAAAGTCACAGATCTTGACTTCTAACGGTTAAATCAGTCTAGCAATGCTGTAATACAGTCATTTACAGTCATCCTCATGTTGGTTGGGTGCACTGAGGTAAAGGATATGCTCTTGTTAGCTTTTAAAGCTTTTAAATAAACTATGACGCAGAGTTGAATATTGCTGAGGCAACACTTTCCATCCGCACCTTCACAGGTGTCTCGAGCCTAGCATAACCAGGTAAGCAGTTTACCAGAATACACTCCATTCTGAATAAAACATCAAATGCCTAACACTTCTCCCATGGCAATTTAGTCCTCCGTGGACATTTCTTGAGCAGATGATTTATTGCTCTACCTTCAGTTTTGCTCAGTCTGTTGGACAAACTGCAAAAGCAATGCTCAGGAGTTGAGCTTGGATGAAAATGTACAGTTCCCTGCCAATAAAACCACCAACCTCACAATATCTTCATCAACAATAGAGAACAAAGAGTGTAGGAGAAATCCAAAGAACATGTACATAAGCATCTGCTGGAAATAACCACATGGAAGACATTTAGAAAATGCACAGCTATGCATTTTTCTTTACTCAGTACAATGCGCTTTTAAAAGAGTTGCATGGTTAGTAATGTACAATCACTGTGGGTTCTGGACATTTAAGTGATGAACTGAATAGTGACAACAACAAACATACATTTATTGGAATTTCAATACAATGCAAAGGGGTACATTCCTAATGATTCGTGTATATGAAAGATGTCTGGTTACAAAAACAGATTGTGTATAGTGTACCTTGGATCCACACAAAGCCGTAGAGGAAGTAGAACTTGCCGCCCGTGTTGGGCCCTGGACGCCAGTAAGCTCGGCGGATCTCGTTGGTTTTCTCTGTAAAGCTGGAGTTTTGCCTGATCTTATACAGTACATGGGGAGGCAGGGAGCCATCTTTATTGGTCTGGAAAATCACGCCTACACGGAGAACACAAGCCAAAGAAAAAGGTCACTACTGCGGCCTATTTGCCTCATGTTTAACAAGCTCTATATACAACCCAGGGAGGGGCAAGAACACATCTCTTCATCAGCTGTTTACTAACTGCTGCTATGGGCTTTGTAGAAAGAAAGTCTTTAGGAAATGTAATAGAGCAGTCACTCACTGGCGAAAACAGAGACGTTGTCATGATAGGCCTGGTTCAGTGTGTAGTTTACTATGCTCTCCTCGTCAGGGAAGCCTTTAAAGATATCCACACTGACCTGAAGCAAGAATTAATAACTGTTTGAATAATTATGTACATACATAAATTCAAACATGAATATTCACAACAAAAGAAATACAATTAAGGGCTTCACTATAATTGAAAAAAAAAACTGTAAAACACTAGAATAGGTATTTTAATGTCAACTAGTATCATAGGTAACTTTTTTCTTATTATTCTTAATTTCTTTTAGTTTCTGAAAATGTTCGTACATCTTTGAAATCATTTTAACATGTCTGCTTAACGACATCACAACCTAAATCAGACCTTGGACATGAACTGTGTCCAGCCGCAGGCAGCATTATCTATGGTGTCAAGCTGCTCCAGCAGTGTGCTGATGTTGGGCAGAGTGAAGTTCTCTTGCAGCAGACTGTCCACCAGCTCACTGTCTGAAGAGTTTAGCAGCTCAGGGTGTCTTCGCAGGTCAGAGGTGAACTACAGACATGGACACAAAAGAAGTGACATTGGGCAAATACGGTTAATTATCCAAGACAAAACTCCAATTCAGGCTAAAAGTAATGGATGCTGCTTTCACGCCAGACAATGCAGTTACACTACTTTGCTGCTCAATGTTGAGAGATTAATATCCCTTTAGTAGATGCTTGGTTTACAGCCTATAAGCTCATCTGCAGCTGCTCTAGAGATGGCCATAATAAACTACGATGAATTCACTAGGTAACTTGGTGAGGAAAGATTACAAACATTTAGATAAGTATTGTATATAGAAAAGAGCAGCAACACTGGCATATTACTGGCCCAGATTACACAAATACCACCTCAGCTAATAGGTGTACATGCAATTATTCTAGTAAAGGTGGACTACCTGTTGCAGCCAGGCAAGGTGGTTGTGCAGTTTACCCTCCTCAAGGAAAGTCCTTAACTCTGCAGAAATATTCAGCCACACTCGGGCATAATGGGTCACATTCCCCACAAATGCAAATGTCTCGTTGGCCTGAAAAAGACAAAATCTGTGAGTAGGTGTTTAATTTCTGATACTATAGGTGTATTATTTCTTATTGTTCATTTCTTGATGCTTAAGACAGAGAGTGAAAAATTGCCATAGATGCATATACACTTCCATTGTCACTCTGTCCAATCATCAGGCTTGCAGACCAAATGAGCCTCTCCCCTCTCTCTGTATACTCGTTCATTCTCCCTCACTACTGAGCAACGCATTGACACATGTCCAATAAGCAGGTTTACACAGCACAGGGGGATCAATAGAGGCGTGACTATGGAGGCTTCACTATGGAGCTACAAGGTTTTGAGAGAAGTCCACACGTGCTGATAACAGGGGAAACTGCTTGACATATTGACTCCAAATCTTTAAACTGCATTTATGTCTTTAATTAAAGCCTGTTAGCGAACGGCGGCCAACGGTACACATTCAGCAAGCACTGCAGATAGAGGCTGTCGCAGAGCAATTCATTTGCATTTCTCTGATGAGCTTCTGAGATCGACTTGCCTTCTGAATGACCTTGTCCACCTGCGAGCCGATCGGAGAATAAAGGATCTTGGGATTTGTTGTCATGAGGTGCACGAGGAGCCCTAAATTGCGCTGCTCTTTGCTGGTGAAGCCAAGTGAGCTCATGTTGCCCTGCTTCAAAGCTTCAGGCTCAATGATCCTGTGGAGAAAGAAAAGTACAGATTTAGTAACCTTAAGAAAAGCAGTTGGAGCCAAATAAGTATTCAGCATTCCATACAGACACACTCTCGCTCACCCACTCACACACTCATATAACATTTGTTAAAGGAGTGAGTGTTATTAAAATTGTAGAAACTGCAGAAATGATGAGGGGTTACATAAAGAAACTAAAAAATGTAAAGAAATGTCATAGGGTGGAAAAATCAGTAGTTCTAAAGGAAACTACCCACTGTGTCAAGACATTTCAGATTTCCTTACAAACCAATTTAATTCAATTACTTTGTTACATTTCAGAATATTTAAATAATAAAAATGCACTGAATTCACTTCATGCTTGAAAGGCTTTTTATGCTTGAAAATAGTCTGATAACTGTAATTTGACTAAGAAAAATGCATTTACAATTCAATTTTATTATAATTCATTAGAATTTGTAAAGTTCCAAAATCAAAGCAGTTAAATCCCCACATATAAATTGATGATGTATTGTTTCACCCCAAAACACAGTTTCTCTCTTTCTCAGCTCCTATTTAAAAAACTCTAAGACAGAAGCAATTAACTATTTTTCTTTTTTTTTGTACAGATTAATAAAAAAAGGTCCTGTAAATACAGCAGTAAGAGGAACAGTGTAAATATAAAACTAATCATACCCATCCCTGCACACCTACAAACCTGTTATTCCCACATAGAATGGGCTGAAGTCCAGCCCAGAGCTGAACAAAAGCAGAGAACTGAGACTGAGGGTTTTCTGCCTCTGCCTCCTTTCCTGCAGACCCCTCTGTCCCTCCCTCCATGGGACCCTCTGTGGTGTTGGGACCCCAAGTTGTGCTGTTGGAGCTCCATGTGGCGTTGTTGGCTGTAGGTGGAGCCTGGTGGCCTGCACATGCCCCTTTAGGCAACAGCTTAGCCAGTCCTGAGAGCAGATCCACATCTCTTAGTAAACGCTCCACTTCAGCCAGGTCCTTCAGCAGAGCGCCCAGATGAGACTGAACCGGCAAAATGGAGACATTCTCCTGCTCCAAACGCAACTATACACACAAAGAGAAGGAATAAGAAAGGGAGAAATATTATAATTTAGGAGCAAAAAATGAGTGGATAGATGAATAGAATGGAAGGAATATAAGATGAGTGGATGAATAGATACATTTATTCATTCATGGTCTGTAACCGCTTATCCAATTCAGGGTCGCAGGTTACCCAGGTTGGTTCCGGAGCCTACCCAGAATTATTGGCTACAAGGCAGGAATGCACCCTGGAGGGGGCGCCAGTCCTTCACAGGGCGATAGACCTATGGACACTTTGAGTGTTTTTGGACTGTGGGAGGAAACCAGAGCACCCGGAGGAAACTCACGCAGACACAGGGAGAACACACCCAACTCCTCACAGGTCCCTGGAGCTGTGTGACTGCTTCACTACCCGCTAAACATCCAAATATGCTTACAAATCAGAACATGTGAAGGAAGCAGAAGCAGAGATGATGGAATTCGGAGAACATAAAACAGATGGATTAAATGGTAAGTTAATCAGGAATTTAAGTACAATGAACAAATGGATTGAAACACTGGATGGATGGATGGATGGATGGATGAATGGATTATACATGGATGGTGTAATTGTTAAAAGGATAAATAGAAGAGTGTACAATGTGATAAAATGACTGGATGGATTGATGGATAGATGGATGTATGGATGGATGGATGGATGGATGGAGTGAAAAAAGAATGGAAATCAAGAGTAAAATATAGATTCAAAAAGAACTAAGAGATACAATAATGGATGGATGGATGCAAAAAAAATGATAATAACAGAGGCAGCAGATGGGAAGTTGGATGCAAAATATAAGACAGAAAGTGTTGACTGATCTTGTACCTTGTCTATGATCATCTGGGTGTCAATCTGATCCCTTAGCTCCTGACTGATTTCTCCAAAACGCTCCGCCCTCTGGCCCGCCTCTCCTCCACACACAGATGCCTGGTAAGCCTGTAAGACTGACTGCTGCTTGTCAGGAACCAGTAGGATCTTACTCAGCTCACTGTCCCCACCCTCACCGCAGGTCAGCACCTCTAGCACTCCTCCGGTCAGCAGAATCCCCTAAAAACAAAAGAGGAGATAATTTCATCAATAATTCATTGTTCCACGCCATTAGAAATGAATAACATTCCACCTGGAAACAGTGTTTTTATTATTCATTTTCGTATATTTGAGAATATATTGCTTATCGGGCTTAGGCAATCAGATTTAGACCCAAATAATCTGAGCCTTAACTTGCTAACCTTTAAGCCCAGGGATTTTGACCGGACATAAATGTGGCAACATATGATTCTGCAACACTCAGGCAGAAACCTGACTGACCTCCATCTCTCGTAGACCCTGAGGGTCATATTTTTGTGAAGGCCCTCCTGACTCAACAAGGCCCAGAGCCTGAGAGAGAAGCCTGAGCAGAGCCTGGCGATCCGATGCTTTAGTGGGATCTCTCAGAGCCTTCTGCAGCAGCCCACCCTCCAGACTGCGCCAGCCACCCAAGAGCTGTTCCTGTGCGTACACACACACACACACACACACACACACACACATATTAAGGTTTGTGAGACAAATTTACTGACAACTTCCATTATCTACCAGTTACAATCTAAC
Organism: Hoplias malabaricus; assembly: GCF_029633855.1. Classification (NCBI taxonomy): domain Eukaryota; kingdom Metazoa; phylum Chordata; class Actinopteri; order Characiformes; family Erythrinidae; genus Hoplias; species Hoplias malabaricus. Next base: position 14,102,738 of record NC_089820.1, on the reverse strand, counting down.
TACCAGAACATGTTTGACGTCCAAAGTCTGCTCTTTTAGATGCAAGATTAATAATCTCATAAAGATTTTCTTGTGAGATGTCTAATATTTTACAACAGGGTTATAGCTATTTATACTATTTTTTTATTAAGAAAACTGTCATCTTAAAACAGCCTGAATATTTTGTGCCGTGAATTAAACAAGGTATGGGAAACACATCAGAAATACATATATATAAAAGCAAAATACACATAATTCCATCTCCCCAGGGTTCAGTCTTAGGAGTTGTTTTCATTTCTTCCTTCTCACATCCCAGCTATATACATATATACCTTTCTCATCAATTTTCAAAGAGTAAAGCTTTTAAGAATTGTCAGACTTATCAGATACTGATTGGTTTATAGGAGTCCCATTTTCTCTTTATCGTTTATTTATTTATATTATGTTTATACTTTATTTAATTATATTATTTATACTATTCATACATACAATTTGGAAATTATATATATATATATATATATTACTTTGACTTTCCCTCCTCTTACGCAAGTGTTTAATCCTTAAAATATTTCATGGAAAATTAAAACACTTAAATAAATCCTGCCTTGAATATAGATGAGGCCGATAAAGAGAGTTCTCTAACTAGTTAACAGCACTGAACACACCCAAAAAATAAATAAATAAATAAATAAAACCCACACATTCATGCACACACACACACACACTCACAAAGACACACACACTTGCATCTTTGTTCTTGGTTGCGTTGTGCTTAATCCTAGTACTTGCATCTGTATTCATTAAGTTTTTTCCACATCATTTGTCCTGATGTGAGGCCGTGTGCTTGGGAATGCAGGTGTAGGACAATGTGCATGTGTTTATCTCACACTGTACCTCCAGCTGTAAAACTTTCTCTCCTGGGCTGTGATCACCATGCTGACCTTCTGCCCAACTCCCTCCTTTAGGATAGGCGCCAAAGATGAGATTATACACCTGCACCAAGTATAAACACACACAGACACACACACACACACACATCCCAAATTGTTAGTGACTCCACATTCTCAATGACTTTCAATGACATTTGAAAAGAGGAAAGAGGATTAAATTAAGAGGGGTGAGCAGTAAAAAAGTCAGATGAAAGATAAGAGCAAATATTGAAAGACATGTTGACTATCAATAATTGTGTGTGTGTGTGTGTGTGTGTGTGTGTGTGTGTGTGTGTGTGTGTGTGTGTGTGTGTGAATTTTAAATAAGGTTTTGGATTTTTTCCATCAACTTAGGTAAGTACATAGAAAGAAATTCTTATCAATACATACACTGATCAAACATACCATTATCACCACCTCCTTGTTTTGACATTCCCATTCTCTTGACAATGCCCATTCTCTCAGCTCCATTGACCCTAGAGGAGTCAAAGTTTGTTGCTCTGCAAATAAAAACTGTAGTACATCGGTTGCTCTGCATACATGGTTTGCACCCTTTTCACCCTGTTCTTCAATGGTCAGGACCCCCTCAAGGAGCAGGTGCAATTTGGGTACTGGATCATTCATAGTGCTGCCGTGACACGGATGTGGTGGTAGTATGCTAATATGCGTTGTGCTGGTACGAGTGGATCAGACACAGCAGTGCTGCTGGAGTTTTTAAACACTATGTCCACTCACTGTCCACTGTATCAGACACACCTACCTCAATGGTCCAACTTGTAGATGTAAAGTCAGGGACAGTAGCTCATCTGTTGCTGCATAGTTTTTGTTGGTCATCTTATAGTCCTCCATCAGTGGACACAGGACGCTGCCCACCATAAGCTGTTAGCTGGATATTTTTGGTTGTTGGACTATTCTTGGTCCAGCAGTAACAGAGGGGTTAAAAAAATCTGCTGTGTCTGATCCACTTGTACCAACATAAGACACATTAAAACACCACCACCACATCAATCACTGAAGTGCTGAGAATGATCCACCATGAATATCATACCTGCTCTGTGGTGGTCATCTTGTGGACTTGACCATTGAATAACGAGGCAAACAGATTATGCACAGAAACAGATGGACTACAGTTTGCAATAGTAGAACTACAAAGTCCTCCTGTGTGATCAGTGGAGCTGAGAGAATAGAGAGAGAGTGTAGAAACAAGGATGTGGTCATAATGTTCGGTGCACATATCATTACTGTCAAGGCAAAACCTTGTATCTCCAAAATGGTAACTTTAACATAACTGTAATCGTAGCTTTAATGTAAATCCATGTATGTAGATTTTCAACAGGTTAATTCTTTAAGTGTGGGTGGCCTTTTCAAATTATTCAAATTCAAATACACTGTTTTGTTCAAATAGCGAATATATGTATGCATATAAATACATTCGCAGTGACTTCACATTCTCAATGACCTTCAGTGACACTAATGCTTCAGTAAAAAGATTAAACTGAAAAAGGGTAAACAGTAAAAAAAAAAAAAAAAGTCAGATGACAGATAAGAGCAAATATGAAAGACAGAATGAGTATATACACAAGAAAAGCATAAGCCAAGAAGCAAATATCCAAGCGGCTGAACTCTCCCCAAGTTAAAATCGCCAACACTGAACCCTGACAGGAGTTAAACTTACTGCCTCTGAGTTATATTTATTCAATGTAAGTGTGGAGGAGTTACTTTAACACTGCTGATGCTAGTCAGCAGGCACTCGTGACATCCCCAGCAGGCTTTAAGCTAATAATGTGGTGCTGATACTGCCTTCTACTGTTTACTGTCCTATTTCCAAGTCATAACACTACACTCTGATTGTTGGACTCAAGTACACAGCAAAAATTTGTTTACAGATTCTAGTCCAATTTTCTAAAGAAATCAAGGATATTTATAGGTTGTTTGCTGCCCCTTGTGGTACTAGCCACCTGCATTCTTCTAAAAAGGCTTTAGATTAGATGTAGGTATATTTTTGTGAGGATGTGATGGTACTCTGCCACAAGAACACCAGTAATACAGAGATTGGATGATGTGTTCGGGATCACAAACACCACTCCACTTCATTCTATAAGGTATCAGATGGTCAATCACACTTGGAACCACAATTCCACTTTTCCCCTCTACCCCTCACCTTCTTACCTTCGTCTATTTAAACAGTACAAGCTTAGGGTGCACAATTGAGGAGGCTTTATACACAAATATTGCTGCTGAGCAAAGACGTAATTTCACCTACAGCTTGAAAGCAAACTCTCTCCTACCGTAAGTATGTTAGCAGATGAAGGCTATATTAATATGCGAGGCACTACAGCGCTAAAGTCCACGAGCATTAGCCCAGGCCATTAGCATATTCCCATTCTGCTGTCAAGCAACAAAATCCGCACCATTACCGACTGTGTTTCTTGACAGTAGAATGGGAATATGCTAATGGTCCCGGCTAACGCACAGACTTCAAAGAGCAGAGCTGGGCAGAACGGGCCTTTGAAGTGGAGTCAGGAAACGAACCTCTTTCAGGTTGACAGGGGAGGAGAGCAGCAGGCTGGCCGTGTCATTGGTCAGAGAGAGGTTTCTGATCAGAAACTGCTGAAACACAGTCTGGTTTCGTAGCACACTGCCAATGGTGAAGCCTGCAATTAAAGGAACCAGCAGATTTAGGTTTATCTGAAGACTTCTGCCAGATGTTATTACTTACAAACTGCAAATAAACTGCTAACAAAAAGGGCTCTTACTAGTATCAAATGTTTTTCTATCATGGATCATTTTGGTGCACTATAAAACTCAATAACCTCTATAAAATTCAATTCTAATAGTTTATGAAACTGTAATAATAATAACAGACAATAAAAAATAACACAACAGAGAAATCATTATCTAATATTAGATTTGGAATAATTACACTGGTATATATAATACATTAACACTGGAAGAATGAGTAAAATTCATTCAGGATCAACTACAAACACACTGCCAATATAAAGATGCCACCCCAGTATACAGAATGTAACATTGCTCAGTGTGTTTGAATGAACTGCAAGTGCTTGGAAAAACTTCTGGGATTTAAATTAATAGGTAGAAAAATACAGTTTTCTTTAAAAGCTATACCTGTGTGTGTGTGTGTGTGTGTGTTTGTGTGTACCATGGCTGGTGTTAAAATGGTTCTCTAATGGACTCTGAGCTGAACTAAGGCTCTCCAGATGCTGCTGAAGTGACTCCAGCTCCTCCCCCAAACTTGGCCTGTCCGACATAAACAAGTGATTCTGCTCCACAACCTCCCCGATCCTCTCCAACAGCTGAGTTACACTAAGCAGAGAGACAGAGATGGAGAAAGAAAGAAAGGAAAGTCAGTGTCAGAAACCACAAGTGTAAGTGGCTCATCAAATGAAAAAAACCTTTGGTAAAGGAGGGAAAACTGCGTGAGTTCGATTTTTATGAACCTGTTTAATTTAGGTAGGTAAATCAGAACTGAAAACAGTGAAACACATTAAGTCTTCTCACTGCTCATACACACAATTTAAGCTGCAAATAATGACTCCTGTAAGGAGATACAATAGAGTCTGCAGGGTCTAATGTTAGTCATTAGAGAGTGAGAGAGAGAGCGAGAGAGAGAGAGAGAATGAACATAAATTGAGAATAATAGATGTTTAAGATTAAAGAAAGTTATTAAAAAAGAAAAAGGGGGAGGAGATATATGTATGCATAGGGGAAACATGACAGATGACTAGATAAAAAGCAAAGGATAGAAACTGAGAGAGAGAGAGAGAGAGAGAGAGAGAGAGAGACTAACTGTATGAGGCTCTGACTCACGTGGAGTTTTTGTACTGTAGAAATCCAAACTCATCTCGCTGACCATCCGGACACAGTGACTGCATGACCGGAATAATACCCGCTGAGGTGAGGGGGGCTGCGCTGTAGAAGGCTAATCACACCATCCGGAGATACAGAGACAGGGGATGGAGTGATAGTGGAGGGGGAGAGTGGTGGAATGGATTGTGGAAATATTGGGTCCAGTAGAGATGGAGATTATTGGGGCAATAATTAATAAAATATGAATGCAGGAACAGTTTGAAAATTAAATATGGATTAAAAAAAACAGGGCCATGTTACAGAATTAGAAAAGCATTACAAACCCACACAAAATACCAGAGAGGTGCAGAAACAAATTGCAGGGAGTCAGAAGGGTGGAGATATGGAAAACAAGTGGAAAGGGGGGTAAAAAAAAAAACAGAGAAAAGCACAAAAAAGACAGGAAAAGGCAATAGTCATAGCTCAGAAAAATGAAAACAGTCAGCAAGTCCAAGGGATTCAGATGTCAGGTCAGATCGCTTTGGATAATCTAAATGACCTTTAAAAATACACACACACACACACACACACACACACACACATACACACACACACACACACCTACCTACCTACCTGGACTAGCCATCACTGGAATACAGATTTAGTCTCAGTATGTTGCCAAGTCATTAAACCCATGTAATATAGGTCTAGTACAGCCTCCTCAGTTCTGTCTCTCCAAAAAATTATTTAATTTATATCATTTTTGCCTGAAAAAACATCTAACAATTAAAGTCTGACATCGACACGCATCTGAAGACAATTAATTTTAGTTATAGATTATGATAATGCAAAGACTGGGGGATTGTACAGGGTCACTATTTACATGGGCCACAGCTAAAACTTGTGATAATATTAAATGTTTAATCAGAATATCAGGCAGAAAATAATGACAGATTAAGGCAGATATCCTAACCATTGTACTGTACACCAAAATATAGAGATGCCTGGAGCGAAACCAGCATCATTGACAGTTGTTAATTTGTCTGCAAACAGTAAAAGTACTAAAAAGGTTATTTGGTGTAAGGCCAGCAAACTCCCAATGTAACTGAACAGCCATAACATGTGGTGCTGAAAAACTACTCAACATTTTGTTTCTTTGTGTTTAAAATGACTTTTGATGCTAACATTGCTAACAAATACATTAAATGATTATGTATATATTTTCTTTAAATTATTCCAACCTGCTCAAATTTCATATGATCTATTAAAAATATGACTTCACTGTGTTGATGAATGCAGCATTATGCATGCACAGACACATCATACAAGTATATGTCAGGTATATACCACTGCTGATCTCTACTGATACTATTTTATATCTGTTTTTGAAGCATGTATTCCATGAAATGAATACTTATAAATAGATATAAGTGATAATTATATGGAGTCCACATGCCTGAGGGATGTGCATCAGACTCTACAGTGGGAACTTAGCACTAAAATATTTCCCCAATGTTCTGCTACAAGTTAAAATTTTGTGCTTTTTCATAGTCACTTAACATAATAAAGAGCTAAATTACATCTTTTTATAAAATTGTATACTCAATTTAACCTCAGAGGTTTTTGGGATATATTTAGTAATGATTTGCTTGGCTACTTCCACTGTTTGTTTAAAATTTGTTTGTCTTGTACCTCCAGGGCTAAAATAAAGAAGCAACATGTGGAAAATGAACATATCTTGGCTAAGAGACATCCTGACTACATAAGATATAGGTGTAAATTAGATTTTTTTAAACAATCCCTATAAAAACAGAAAGGGAGTTATGGAAATGTCAGATGAATTCTCATTCAGAATCCAAAATGGCTACCACTACAATTTTTAGTTGTGCTACTTACTTTTGTCTATTATTATAGATAACAGCATGTCATAGAGTGTTATAAACCAAAAAATCGAATTTATTTATCTATCTAAACAGTTCCGGGTGAGTTTATGATGATTTAGGCAGTTTGCACAACTAGCATTATCTTGTATTGCTTGGCAGAACATAAGCCTCGCAACAGTAATGAAAAAAAACTTTGAGCTCTAAACAACTCTTTTAAGGTCACTTCACTCTTGACTGACATTGGATTAAGTACAAACCTCTATAAAATATTTTTTGCTAAACAGCTCTTTAAAGTCCTACTTCTCCAGAATGACTACATTAATCCGTACTGTGAAACCTGATATCTACATACTGTATGTGCAGGTTCTGAGGTGGTATTAAACTCTGCTTCACAATCTGAAAGTAATTTCTTCCATCCAATAAAATGTAAGGTCTGAACAGCCCAAATGAAGGAGCACTCCAACTGAAACGCATCATATCAACGGAAAGATTTTCAAAATTCAATTAACCAAAATTGACTGGACCCCCTTAAGAGGGCATTTTACTGCTAAAGTAATCTTGTTGCCTTGGTTTGCCCTATATTGATCCTGTAATTACTAAATTGGGCCTATAATTGCTTTGATGATTTAATGATCCTTCAGTTAATGAACGTCTCTGGGAAATGCATGCGTCCATTCTGAACTCTCAGCTGCTTTACATTCAACCTAAGCCACAGCTGATTTTGGCATCTGTCTCTGAAAGTCAAACACAAAGTTGCTGGCACTGATGGAGGAATACGGAAGGTTACTTAAATATAATCTGCTGATGTTCCTCTTCTTAAAGCGATAGTTCAGCCAAAAAATAAACGTACATAGTTTTCCCTCATATCTCAATATTGTGTCCAAAGTTTGTGTCTTTGGTTTTGCACTATATTGTGAGAGGTCACTATATCGTTCACTACCAAGCCCATAATGCAACCAATCAGAACAGAGGTAATTAAAATATATAATGCTTTAAGTGCAGCTTGTAAAAATCAATTACAGCTGATTCTAGTACATAAAACCAGAGAAATGTCATTAGTGCACCTAATATTGTACAAGCAAAATGTAGAATATTGCCCCCCAAGGGTTTGAATAGTCCAACCCTGGACTCAGCTTGATCGTTTCGCTCTCCATCTCACAGTGTATACTAATAAGCCTCCAGTCATCCCGCGAGTCTGTGATTAGATGAACAGCACTGGCTGTCAACGGCTGGGCATACAGTAAAATCTCCCTAGGCCCGTGTTTACACAAGCTTGTGTCATATTTCTGCTGTTCCAGTGACGGCTCATCCAGTGAGAGATCAGTCCTAATGCGTTCCTGTCTGACATCTGCTTCCTCTCTGACCACACAGCTGAGGATTAACCCCATAAACGTTGTTCTGAGGAAAAAGCTTGATTGCTGGTTAAGTCCATTAAACCAGTAGAGCAGCGGCAGTAAGTGGAAGAGGGAATCATTTTCAATAGTAATATATTGGCTTTTTGTCAGTAGCAATGTTGGCAAATGCAGTGATAATGCTGTGAGGCACACTGTTCCATGTTAGTGCACACAGAGACATTTACAGGCCCTAAATCCTCCCTAAATTTACATTCACAGCTCCTTTCACTTCTTTACTCCTGCACATAATAAAGAAGTGTGTGATTCACTGACTACATTGATACTATCAGCTGATACTGAGAATTTATTAATACCTACGAAATACATTGATATTTTGTTTCTAAATATAATATCATAATATCTAAAGCAATAATGAAGCTATAAAATAATATATAATAAAACTATTGAAAGTAAAACTATTTTTACCATATTAAATTATATCAGCTGATAATATCTGTCATTTTTTTAGGTCCTTAAAATCTGTACAGTTAACAAAGTATTCATATTAGTCAGGCCCTAGTGAGGTCTGAGCTCTGTATCCTTTTTTTTTTTCCTCTGAGTAGGAAGCAAGATCATTTGGAAATACACACATTAAGAGACACACAGTGCAACAAAACAAACCACAACATATAATGACACAATGGAGAGTATGCGGCACAGATGGCACAAAATTCATGAATCAGCAACACTGAGTAAAAGAAAAAAACAATGTTTAGACTTACACACTGGTCCAGCATGCAGTGAACATGCACCATATCAGAGAGAGCAAGAGCGAGAGAGAGAGAGAGAGAGAGAGAGAGAGAGAGAGAGAGAGAGAGAGAGAAAGAGAGAGATACAGAAGAATAAAGAGTAGGACAGAGACAGATAGATAAGAGCAAAGAAAAAATGCAAAAAAAGACAAAAATAGATGGCATGTGATTTCCTTCAGAATTGGAAATAAATAAATGAATACAGAACATGGTGACAAAGACTAATGAGGGTGCTCCATGAAAAGAAAACACAAATAAACCAACACTCAACACTACAGTGCTGGATAAATGCCAACAATCTTTGCAATCAATGGCTGATTAGCAAAGTTGTACAATAGCACTGCGTGGTCACGTAGAAAAGAAGATAAGACCTATTATCCATCACGGGCTGAATTCGACCCATTCATCACAGCCAAAGGCAATCAGAGTTAAGCACTCTTCAGTCTCTCCAATTCACTCACAGCACAAGCACTGTTATTGACTATCACAGTGCGCCCGGGCCTTTGGGCGTTATTTGAATGTGCTGTGAATGAGAACATCTCCACTGCACCTCTGCTTGGTTTGGCTATTGGGGGTTGATTATGAGTCCAATCTTGAGGGATTCCTGTTTTTTTTTCGATACAGACCAGAGCACAGGTTTGAGGTTCCTTCCAAGTGTGGATTGCAGAATGCTTCTGTTCAAAGTTTGGGGAAATCTTCAAACATTATGAGAAATATATGACTGTTGATCACGCTCACTGCTACTTTTCAAATAGCAAAGAACCTTAAATGATTTCTCTGATATCAAAAGCAAGTATTGCGTAAATCAGTGGTTCCCTAAAGTGGGGGTGTGAGCCAGCCAATGTTTTTTTCCCCCAGCTATTTTTAACAGCACCCTGTTGCTGCCACCTAAATGTCATGTAGTTATTATTTTATTGTATAATTTAAAAACCTCAAGTGATCATTTGCACCGCACTGAAATTTAAAAGTGAACAGGTCAAAAAATGGTCCTGAGACATAACACAAGAGAGATAAACTAAATATGTTGTTGAAAAGGCATTTAAATGCATTGTATAATGGTCTAGTGTCCATAAAAATGCACTTAACTAATACATTATAAATAAAAATGGCATATACTTAACATGAGATACACATATACAAAATTTGTAATGTCATTATTTCCAAGGTAGATTTTTGTATTTAAAAAACTGTATAGAGCCACATGTCCCCAAAGTTATGACACCCTGTATATCCACTGAATAGAAGAAACACCTCTTCCCACTCTCTCTCTCTCTTCTCTCGCTTGTTAAAATATTTTTCTTTTCTGTGCCATCCTCTGTTATCCTGTGGGCCCCAGCACTGTTCAAAGTCTTACCTTCTTTCACTGGGATGGCGGGCTTCTTCTGTCTCAGACCCAGCAGGATGAAGAAGAGGACAAGTGGGATGAAAATTTCAAATGCCAGCACCCACTGTGAACACACATACAAAGAGAGTTGAAAATAGTGGGCAGAATAGAATATCTTATCATAACTGTGATAAATTACCTCATGATACAATTTCTGAATATAATCACTGGTACGTATATCATCAGCAGGTCTAGAATCCAGCACAATATAAAATATAATAAATGGGGCCTGTTAAAAACAATGCCCACCATGGGATGGGTATCATGCCTAACAGGCTGAAGGGTTTAATTCAATATCTTTGGAACGAGCTGGAGTGGTGTTTGTGATCCAAAACAGATCCAAAATTAGTACAGACAATAGACAATCTTATTTCTATTCAGGTAGGTGAATGAAACAGACCTTCTCATAATGTTTCCAACCTCAAGACTAAAGCCTTCCCAAATGTTTAAGATTGTTACTGCAGCAAAAAAGGGACATGCTCTCGCTGAATACTATTCATTTTAAAAGACATTTAGATAAGTAGGTGTCCAAACCTTTGACTACATTGACTACATACTGTACATACACATACTCTCAAGCTAGGGCTGGGCAATTAATTGAAAATTAATCGAAATCGACATTCAGAACTTCTAATCAACATAATCTTGTTTAATTTGATTATATCCATTACTTTTATTCTGTTGTGTCCCCACTGTGTGTTCATGCACTGTTCCTTTAAAACCATGCTACTAAGCTGTAATCACATGATTCTGCCACTATCTGCCACATGGAAGCAACCTAAACACCGAGGTAGACCAAGCCACTCAAGTAGCCCGGACCAAACAAAAGCACGCCGTCTGTGGTTTGGATGTGTTTTGCTTTGACTTTAATTGAGACGACACTGAACAAAAAGAAGTCAGTTTCAACGACCAAAGCACATTCACACACCAAATATAAACAATGCTCAGAAAACGAGAGGAACAAGCTCTCAGCAACATTTGAAAAAAATATATCCCATATTTATTACTGGAGCATATCTACAGTACAAGCCTCGGCACTGAACTATGAGGGTCATAAATACAAAAACAAAATAATCATTCATCATTAATCGCAATCTTGGTAAAATGTACAGTCAATCATGCTATTGATTTGTGCTCATATCGCCCAGCACCATCTCAAGCTCAGATTCTCCATCCACAGACATACACAGACCATCTGATAAAATTATACTCAAATATGGCAACAACAAAGGATTTTTCTTACACTGTGCATCTGTACTTCAACACAATATTTTTTTTTTGTAGCAGTCCAGTATAAAACCAGTTTTGACAAACTCTGAGGCTCTCAGAGCAATATATACTCAACCATCTGGTTCACAGAGTCATCTTTAAAGGTTATATATGTTTAATTCATTTTTATTCAAAATTCCCCTTGATTGAATTTCCATTCTGAGTACACCTGCCACTGTCAACAAAAAAACTTTTGATTTCTATTCCAGCCCTAGGTTTCTCTATAATGGACAGGATTTCCATCAAACCACTCTAAGTGACACCGTTTACATATTCCAGAGATTAAACAGAGTACATCATACCCTCACACACTCACTGACACATAGGAGCAATGGATGGTCAGTAGGGTGACTCCAAACCACCTTTACTCTGTCACTTTCTATTTTCCTGACCGTGGATCATCACACTGCCCGGGCTGATTTAGCCGAGTTTCACTCAAGCCAGTTAATTTAGTGTTTGACGTGAAGGTCGTCCACTTCTCCAGACGGCCAGCGTCCGGTGCCAAATATGCAATCTCTAGCAGCCTTACGGCCCAGGGCTTTCAAAAGTGGCCTGTTTTGCAAATTCATATATAGCAACAGAGGAGAAATCATAAACATTGCATTTTATCCCCACACACAGACCTGCATTTACACACCAATGCAGGTGGCTTAAAGGATGAGTCAGTGGGGTAAGATAAAGTATAAAAATATATGCTTACACTGTAACACTAAAACAACTACACCAGCACATATTTATACACTCTTTAACATCCATATGAATGTCAAACTCTAGATTTTGATACTCATTAAGCATTTCAATTATGTTATAGAGGTAGACAAATAATACTTTTTATCTTATATAGTGCTCACACATGTTGTTGTATGGAGTATTGCAGACAACAGGGATAACTGTAATTAATACAAATGACTATTGGATATAGACAGAGTACCTGTGTAGGTAGTGCGGGCTTATCACAGATTTTCTGCAAGCATAAAGAGATATGTTTTGAGATTAGGGCTGAATAAAGACAAAGAAGGATACTGCTTAATCAAAGGTGGTAGAGAGTTCCAGAAGGGAGAACTTCTAAAAAATGTTTGAACAAAACAATGGAGATTGGATGGACGGATAGTGAGCGTCCCATGTATAGAAGACTTAAGAGGATTCATTAGGAAGAAAGATCACATAAATAGGGGGAGAAAGGGCCTTGTAGGTAAGTAGAATCATTTTAAATTGCATGCGATATTATCGGAAGTTAATGAAGGTGTTGGAGAAAAGGTGCAATATGTTGGTGAGACAGCAACACTATTAATGTCAAGAGTAAAAGGAAAAGTGTGGTTAAGGGTTGATTTAGAGCAGATCAGAATGAGTTCCATTTGTTCGCTGCTTAATTTGAGAAAATTTTGCTTCATTCATTTTTCTGATTTCTGATAAGCAGGATTCTAAAATACAACAAACAAGAAGGGTCTGAGCACTGAGCCCTGTGGAATGCCTTAAGTGACAAGGAGGTGTGGATAGAGGATATAAAATTGCTTTGTATTGTTTAAGTATGATCTAAACCAGTCCAGGGCAATGACATGCTCATGCAGCCAAGACAAAAGAGTGGAATGATCCACTGATACGAAGGCTGCTCTTAGGAATCTTGCCTAAGTGTACTAAGTAGTGTACAGTCGTATTTCTGGAAAGGTTGGGGCACTTTATAAAAAGCAATAAAAAGGATAATTTGTGATTTGTTAAATCTCTTGAAGGTTTATTTAACTGATAATGTTTTCACTGACCATCTATATATTTAGAATTGTATCTGCCACTCAAATACAAAGAGGGAAATAAGGGTAGGATTCCACTAAAATCAAAAAAATGTAAAAGGCGTAAAAGTAGCATCCACCAAAGGCTCAATTTTCACAAGCAAAGAGGACTCATGGCTCAACACTTTTTACCAAACTTAATGAGAGAATCATTTAACAGTTGAAGAAAAAAATATTTTTTTAGCTTTCTCAAAGTAAGACTGCAAAAAAATTAGGTCTTTCACCATCTACCCTACATAATACTGTGAGAAATCCTCAGTCTAAATCAGGCCTGGAACCTCTTTAGAATAAATGTAATCGTCGAGGCCTCATACAACACTGCAGGAGAAATGATAAATATCGCCACATAGGCTCGGAAGTAGTTCAGAAAACTATTGTCACTCAACACACTTCATTAGGAAATGCAATGAGAAATACTATTAGCAAGAATTAAGACACACATAAATACTATGTATAGTAGAGTTCTCTGGGCCTAACATTATCTCAGGTGTTATGAAAGAGAGTAGAAACATATGCTGTGGTCAAATTAGTGACTTTCTCAACCTATTTTCATGAAGGAGACCATCCAGATTTTATCAACGATAGGTGCAAAAGCCAACACCCATCATGTTATGGAGTTATTTTTGCCTACAGACTGGGCAACTTGCATACTTTATGTGAAGGCACCATTGATATGGAAGAATATACTGGAATTTCAGAGAGACATTTGCTGCCAACAACTTGCCGTCTTTTCCTGGCATGCCCATGGTTATTTCAGCAAAACAATGCCAGGTCTCCTTCAGTTACAACAGTGTGGCTTCATAGTCACAGAATGAAGATGCTTGACTTGACAGGCTTCAGTCCAGATCTGACTGCTATGGCATATCATGAATGTACTTCACAAAATATTCTTACTTTTTGGAAATAGGTTAAAGCTTGAGGTTCCAAACTGGGAAATCAAATCCTAGTCTGTTATGAAGAGAGCAGATGTGTTACCTACTGCACTATACCAAACACAGTTCTAAGCATTATTTTTGTGCTTGTATGACAGGTAGCTAATGGTCATTTCAATGAGCTGTGTAAGAGCTTGAGTGACAGAGACAGTCAAACCCAGTTCTAACAAATACACTTGAAGCACATCATGACCTCAAACTCTAGTTCTTGAATAACTCTAAAATGTATGAGCCAGAATAGACTAACAGGCCCACAATAAAGAAGCCTGCTTTAATGAATCCTTACTTTCCCCTTCACAGCAAAGATACACACACACACACACACACAGCAGGGGGCTTCTCTAAACACCTCACTGAATCCGCTCGTCTCTTTACTCCCTTATGGAGGATGGAGGACATGATCAATGTGAGGAGGATGATGACGATGACGACTAAGGCTTAGTTAAATGAGGTTAGACCTATTAATAGTAGTGTTGTTTTTGATGCAGACTGATGTCCTTTCTAGGAAAGCAGAAATATACTCAGCTTACAGCTGCATAATGTTGCAACTGATTGACTGTTATTATTCTCTCTGTAGCACTAAAAATTTAATAGAGACTGAAAGTGATAGAGCAAAAAAAGAAAGAAAGAAAGACAGAAAGAATTAAAGAAATATGTGCTGGAGAATGCATCTGAATAAAACTTAAAGAAATAAAGGAGACTAGAGTTGCAAAATTCTGGGAATTTTTAAAGTTGGGAAATTTACCATGGAAATTAACTGGTTTTTATGGGAATTATTGGGAATATTCAAAGCTAAAGGTGGGAAACTTACATATAGTTTAAAAAAAGAATATACTGAAGCATAATCTTGGCTAAAATAATTTGATACAACAGTTGAATAGCAAATCTGCTCCTCAATCCCAGGCACATGGCACATTACACACTAAAGGGCTATTGAGACCCCTGCACTGTTCATTCCTCCATCACATGTACAGCATATGTCCAGATGATTTCTAGAATCCTGACACTCACCTACTAAAAGCACACATTTGGACCAAAGGACTAACTAAAGTCAGGAAATGTCTGATGAGGTTCATATATTTATTGTCAGTAATAGCATTGAAACATTTAAGAAACTATTAAATCAAGGTATGATCTCACAGTTGCTTGCTATCTGGTAAATCATAAAAGCTCAATGAGCAATTTAATTTAAGAGACTTGTTTACCCAGGCTAACAGGCTAGCAAGAGGTTAGCTTACCAAGGCTAGCTACTTATATTTTTGCCTCAACAGGTTTCCGTAACCAAGAATTAATACTTATTATTTAATTATTTAACATTTTGAAGACCATTAGCTTTAGTGCTTTTACACTTTGTCATTTTATTCAACAGAACAATGCCATGTCAACTATGACATCACCTTTGTCATAGTTATTACTTGTATTGTTATGCCTACATGTCTGCTGTTGAAAAAAAAAAGTTGATGATGAAAGTGTATGATATAGTTCCTTTAAATGATCCAATATTTACTATTAGTTCCCAAAATACCCATGGAAAGTTTACATTTTGGAATATGTCCTAAAAGTACCAGTAATTTACTGGAAATATATCGGCACATTTCCACCCCTTTGTAACCCTAAAGGAGACTGAGAAATATATTGGGAGAGAGAGAGAGAGAGAGAGAGAGAGAGAGAGAGGCCACAGGTCAGTATGTGGGTGCTGACCGTGACGTTATTGTTATGATCACTGACCACAATGTGGCTTTCACTGCAGTCAGGCAGTGTCCACACACACCACAAAATAATCTGACATCTGACTACACAAAGCAAGAGTCAGAGAAAAAGTGGGTTTAGCAGTTAGCATGAATGGTTGTTTAATGTCTGTCAAGTGTTTCTCAGCCTTGTTCCTGGAGTCACCCTGCCCTGCACATTTATTGATTTCACTCCTCACAACACACCAGATTCAAACAATCGGTAAATAAACAAGTGCATTTAGAGTTGCACTGTGTGTGATACAACAGGGAAACCACTAAAATGTGCAGGGCTGTGTTCCCGCAGGACCAGGTTTGACAAATACTGTTCTAGCATATGTCTTACACACTTACACACACACACACACTTAAACAATGGAACATTTTGTCATTAAATCAATCTGAATTAAACTGCATTTTAAATGAATGGGTTTATTCTTAATCAAAATAAAATATACTAAAATGACCCAAAATGGTCTACATGTGGAATCAGTACAAATGAGTGACGAAAAAGAAAGAAAGAAAGAAAGAAAGAGAGAGAGAAAGAGAGAAGGGGGGGGGGGGTGGGACAGCAATTATTCATATAATGGCACTGTTGTTAAGCTTGGCCAATATTGTTCTTTGTACATTTATGCCAAAAAAGCTAGAAGGAGGGTGGGTGAAAGAGGGTGGGGGACAAATGTGTTAAAGGAAGCAGGTGAGTGAGGTTACGAGCTTTTCTTCCACTCCTCCATCATTCCTGTCATACATGTGACACTCCATCTCTGTGTATGAAGGTCACAACAAACAAGAACCCTCCTCTGCTTCACTCACAATACACAAAGAGCCCACTCACACTTACAAAGCTTCAGTTACTACAGCCTGAGAGCAAACACACACACAAACAAACACTTGTTTTTATCTGTATGGTGTTGTACATATGTACTATGCACAATATACTTACTGTATGAACAAATCTATTGTTTTATGTTTTTAAAATTATTTTTAAAAGCCCACTGCCCTCTACATTTTGTAAAAATTAAGCAGGTTTCATGATGAATGGACCAACAAAAATGCCCTAAACTGTTAGGAACTTGTACCTGCTTCCAGCAGAAGTTAAGCGTATTTTCCTTTCCTTGTAAAATTATTGTTTTGGATATAAATGTTTATACAAATATGAATGTATACGTGGTAAACAGTGGAATAACGGCGTCAGGATCCTGGGGTTGAGGATTCAAGCCTGGTCTCAGGTCACTGTGTGTGACGTCTGTTGTGTTTTCCCGGCTCTGCTCTCCACAATCCAAAAGACATGCTGGTAGATAATGTGGTTGTCCATATATGTGAGTGTGTGAGAAAATGGGTGTTTCTGTGTGTTTCCTGTCCAGGGTGTGACCCCCACGCCTGTTGGATAAATGAATATGAGAAAAGAGTGGAGACAGGGTGGAGGTGGGAGCAAGTTTTAAGACAGCAGGCTCAGTGTGCCTGATCATGGCTGAACATGGCTCCGTATATGGGGATCAGCAGGAATGACCCAGCGCGGACGAGCGAGCTGACATCGAGTCGAGATCTGTCTCCTGAACTAAGTGAAGTGAGTTTGTCTGATGCAGAAATGACATGAATTTGCAGGGTATATTTAAGGCTGAGAGGAGTTTGGGCGTGGATATTTATGCACTGTTCTCAGCTTATCTTATGCTCTTTTCTTGGGTTTTACTACAAAGAATTATTTTTTTTTTTTGTCTAGGAAATGCAAATAAAATCAAACCAACACACACACACACACAGTCACAAACACCACACTCATTGTTGAAAAGCACTGTCCAAAAGAGAGTGCTTGTCGCTTTTTAAAATTCCTGAAGCTTATTGATTTCAAGGCCCTGGAAAGGGCAAAGAGAATGCATTTGATTAGAATATTAAACAGCACGCGCTTGTGTTAGAGCAGTGTGAAAATGCCTCTTTAGTTTTTCTGGCTCTGAATTTGCATGGTGGAGGCTGATCTTCCATTATTTATAGACGCCCCAATGCATCTGTCTGCAAGCAGTGTGCAGAGGTGCTGCCACAGACACACACACGCATGCACGCACACATAAACATAGTCAATAGTCGCATAATCAATCTCAAAGTTCAAGGCCAAAGGCAAACAATCAAATCAGCTACCAAAATCAGAAGGCAAACACAGTGGAATGAATTTACACAAAGTGAAGTTAATATGGGTACAGGCCCTGCTCTGCCTACAAATACTTACATAAAACTTTACATAAACCCAGTTTAAGCTTTTAGAACATGGATAGAGTGTATTTCGTTTTTAATTATATTTATTTTGTACCTGCTGTTTCTATGGATCTATAAATATATATATGGAAATGTATTTATAGAGAGTTACAAACTTAGTTAAAACAGTAAAAGAAATAAAATGACAATACAAATGTCATCAGATATCAGTTTGTTATATCTGCATGGTCTAAAAGTCCATGCCGAAACCCAGGATTCCTGTATCATTGTGCATCCCTAGAAATAAACATTGAAAAACATGGAATCGTAAATTACATTTGGAGTTGAGTAAGACCAATCAGAAGCAACCAAAATGACACATCTACAGCCTGAAGTTTAGGGTGTGTTTGTTCAGTTAGATGTATAGTGACCTGGTGCAGTTCATTTTAACATGGTCCCACACTGAGGAATGCTCAATAAAACCAGACCCTTCCAAAACCTACAACCTCAGATAACACAGAGTACATGGTTCAGAAAGGTCCATGGATATTAGAGCTGTTATTGTTGCCCAGTTTGCAGTTTGTAAAAACTCTCCGATCAGATTTGATGGTTGTAGCCTTTTCTTTTTCTTCTTTTGATTTGATGTTTGACGCAAACCACAAACCATGACTCAACCACTCAACTAAAATTCAGAATGGGAATCAGTCACCCATTCTGACAAAAACCGACTTGAGATAGTGTTCTTATTGTTGTAAACACCCTATAAAATTGTATAGCTTATCAACAATTACTCCCCAAACAAACCGTTTCCCCTTAAAAGATGGTTGGCTTCGGTATGTAAAAAACCAGAGAGAAGTGCAATTGCCCAGAATCATTGATGTTCCCTTTAAGTGTACACAAAGTATTTTGCAATGGCTTCAACCCGATTTAAGACGGCAGCTGTATTTTGTTGTATTTCTAAAGCAATACAACAGAAACATGGTTATCAGGAATTTCTTCAAAGAGTATCCAACCAACAAATTAACAATCAAAGCCAATCTCTAAGCAGCTCTGAAAAACAAAACATCCTTCACGAATGGCACAATCCACATTCATCTGTATTTCTGGGCTTCTGGCAACAAAAGCACAGGATATTGTGATTTGTACTGAGCAAAGATAATAGAAGACACACAAGAAAACAATCACAGTGCTGCTGCTGCTGCTGAAGACAAATGCTCCTGCTTCAGTAAATTGGAGTTGATGATGATGTGTTTTTCTGTGGTCTCCAAATCTCATATTTCTCCATGTTAACCCCCTCCATTACGAGAAAATAATTCTTTATTGACTTATTCCTGCCTATCCCTCCCAGGAAGAACCTAATGAATGGAAACATGGTAATCCAATAAAAGTCACCACAGCGGATGCAAACAGCATTTTGCATTCGTGATTATGTTCACAAATACAAAACACAAAATGCTCTCACTGCTCCAGGTTCACTGCAAGCACAGCATGAGGTCCTATTGCTGCTGCTGTGTATATGTGTGTTTTCATACATTTTCATGAAAAAAATGACTGGCATTGAAGGAAACCAAGGAACAAAATAGGGTGTAAATTTTTAAGATGCAAAAGGTCTTAAAACACAAAAAATACATTTTCCAAATTGGAGAAGAAAATCCTACTTGTTTTTTGTTACATGGTTAAAGCTTAGAAAGGTATTATAGGTCTATACTGAGATATATATATATATAACCAAATATTCTGACACTACACAAAAACAAACATTATAAATGGCATGAGCAAGTGTCTTTTCTGATGTGTGGCTCAATAGTCATGCATGTGCTGGAAATGCCAGGGCCTATGGCCAATCCTTCAGCATTGACTTCCACATCTTCCCCATTATAAATAACCAGCAGCTTCCATAAGCCAATATGAGAGAGATTTCCCCAAGGATTTCCCTCCAATCACACCATAGTAAACATCACAGTGTTTACAGTGAGCTCACACCATAGGCCTGAAACAGCACCTTTTGTATTTGATTTGAAACATTAATATGGACATAGAAGCCTAGAACAAACCAAGTAAAAAAAAAAAGAAATTAATTCTGTTGTGTATATAAACAACAGGAAAAAGAATATTTACTTTAAGTCAAAATTCTGAGAATAACACCTGCAACACAATCCAAAAAAGAAATGGTGCAATTTTATACAAGGGACATGGTGAAATGTCCCTAAGACGTCTTTAACATGTAACAGAATCTTCACTGAATATAAAAGTGGAATCCAGGAAAGGCCTAGTCCTTTGTGAACAAGGATGTGTGGCTCAACAAAAGTGTGCCAGTGAATAATCCAAGAGTTTAAGTGCAATAGTTGTCTGCATAATAGCAGAGCTGTAATATCAAAAGATTAAATGTGTTGGTAGAACTCTCTGTACAACAACATCAATGTGAAAAAAAGAAGACACCACAGGCCCAGTGAGGAGTAAGAAAAAAAGTCAGCTTTAATAACGTGATCAGCCAATGACTTTAGTCCCCACACTATTATAAAGCGATGATAAAAGGAAAACTGCTTTCCTTTTTTACAATTTTTTCCACATACTCTCCCAAAATTATTGGAAAAAGACTGACTGATATGACAGAGAAGTCATAGGGTTCAGATAAATGTGTGCAGTGTGAGATGCAGATAATACATCTCTCAATCAAAGTCTTCAGCTAATAAGCACTGGAAGTCTTGAGTTAATATTATTATAATATGGTCTATCTAGCAATATGTATTTAGCTTCTAGAATTTACAAAATTATTCTGTTCAGGGATCTAGTTGTAAAGTATCTATTCCTTTTTTACTCTCTGTACATTTATTATTTGATGTGCGTTTCACTGTTGATTTTCTGACTTGTATAATGGTGCTTTTCCATTGCATAACATCGACTTGACTTAATGAGTTTTTCCCTGCTCATTTTTCCATTAGAACAGTTCTCCCATGCAATGCAGCAGGAAACGTTGCAAAACCCTGTCTCTAACCAGAACCGTGGGTGCGTGTTGTTTTTTTGTTTTATTGGAATGAACATGGCTCCGTGCCCTAGTTCTCACAGATAAGCAGAGTTTTCCTTGTTGCACAGAGCGAGTTATTCATCGGCTAACAATCCAAGGAGCATTCTCTTCAAAACACCACAATATAACTTTTTCACGAGCTGTCACGGCGCTCTGTAAGGTTTACACGTCACGTCAGCTCAAATTGTACTAGGCATGAATAGGGAGGTTCAGATAATAATAATAATACTGAATTCAACAATGATTTTGTTTGAACTAATGACTGAATTGTTGGTAGTTCCATCTCAATTAATCAGCAAAATATTTGGGACAGCGAGAGTGAAAGAACAGCGCTGTCACCTCCCTTGAGCAAGGCAACTAACCCCCAACTACACCCTGGGTGCTGGAATGGTTGCCCACACTGGAGTGTGTGTGTGTCTATTTGTGTGTTCATGCGTTAAATGCCAAGAATGGGTTAAAAATGCAGTGGCAAAATTATATTTTACTGCTGTTTTTAATACTGCAGATTTACCATAAATGTGACGTGTAAGGGTTAATCTCTTGGCTACTGATAATTTGTAAAAGCACTCACACATTAGTGCCATCCTTAGATATGGCTCTGTAATTGTGTTTGTAATTATTTAGGAGCAGTGTCAGAGGTGCTCAAAGTACTGTTTGTGTGTGTATGAGAGAGAGAGAGAGAGAGAGAGAGAGAGAGAGAGAGAGAGAGAGAGAGAGAGAGAGAGAGAGAGAGAGAGAGAATGCATTGTCTGGCAGAAGATAAAACAGGCTCCAGAGGTGGGGTTTTCATCTGTGTTCTGAAGCCCCTCTCTGGTGCTGGGGGTCTCTGGGGTAACACTGTGCTGACTGCTGCTGATTAAAACTGATGGAGGCACAGGCAATAACATCAAAGCCTTCTCACTAACTTCTAACTTTATACAACTTTCAGCTCTCATGTAGAATTAACCCTTACAAGTGCCAGGTTAGCACTGTTGCTCTGCTATGCTATTTAACCCCTAGTTTAAGCTCTCTCTCTCTCTCCCTCTCTCTCTCTCTCGTGACCATTAACATTACACTTATTTAACATTACACTTTCTAGAGACCCAAGGACGCTATACAATCAACACTCAACATATAATCCACACAACACAATAGTGAGAAGCAGGAGCCAAATTCGTGCAGCGTACTCTCAAACAGGAACAACCGCACTAGGGTTTCATCCAGGATAGAGCGCCGATCCATATCTGAACACACACACACAAATTCATCCACACACATAAAGGCATTCATTCAAACCACCATGGTTTTTGGACTGTGGGAGGAAACCGGAGACCCCGGAAGAAACCCACACAGACAGGAGAACACGGAAACTCCACCCAGATGGGATTTGAACCCAAGATCCAAGATCAGCGCTGAGAGGCGAACGTGCTAACCACCAAGCCATCGTGCCAACAATTGCAACAGGTTCATTTTCAGACGTCATTCATCCTGCTGTATCCTTCGCACTCATTCACTACAGAAAGAGCCTCAATCGCTCTTCACAGGAAGGACAGCACTGAATTTCCCAGCACAATCAATGTTGACAAGACACACTTGTTTGGAGCTCATACATCTTAGTAAAGTACAAATCTTCCATTAATGTCAGAGAAATATTTCTCCTCAAAATGATTGACGAGATCAGAAATGAAAGAACAGACACAGGAAGGAAGGCCCACTGAAAAGAGATGAATCTGGGACAGCTGCATTTTCTATTTTGCTCTCTCTTTACACACAAAAAAATCAAGGCTACTATAGAACAATCTCGGCTCTACCACAGCTAAAAATCACATTGAGACGCTGACACTAAGCTCCATCCAGAGCCAGAGAACATCTGATTTCACACCATTTCTTCATAAAATCCTGTGACAATGTCTTCAATTATCTGTGGATTTTTACTGTCCCTACACTATTTACACTTTCACAATATCCAGTGATGATTATTCATTCATTCATATTCTGTAACCGCTTCGTCCTCTACTGCATAGCCAATCCACCTACCAGCATTTGGTGGAACTCCATGCAGACACAGGGAGAACACATGCAATTCCTCACAGTGACCCATGGTAGGGATTAAACTCACAACCCCAGGACACTGGACCTGTGTGACACAGACACTGCCTGACTTATATAATGAATTGTGTTAGTACAGACATGTTCTAATATGTGCTGTAGGAGCTGGTACCTGTGCTGGAGTGGGTGTGGTTCTTACCTTCCTCCAGAAGTAACATAGTGCAATTGTAATTTTAGTGTAAATCTGTAAATTTACAGTAAAAACAGTACCCAGTGCTCCTTTAAATCATTAATTGCTAATCAGTGTTACACAAGTTTAATTTCAGACTGCTTCCAAAAGACAAATATGTCTGCCCTGAGGTGGATCAGCAACTCAATAAGCAAGAAGTATTTTCCATAACTTCTTTAGGTTATGAAAATGGCATTATACTGACACCAACTAGCCTTGATGTTTCAGAATTCTGTATTGAAGCTATTTTATACATGGCCAACCCACTCTATAGAGCGTAAACTGATTTAGGGACTACAGTGTAGTCTGATCCTTAACCGAATATGAGTGGCAATTTACAGAAAATAATACATATAAATGCAAAAATTATATGGAAATATAAATGATAATTGTGATATAATACGACGTATTGCACCTTTAAAAGATGCTTGCAGAAGGACTGATAAAGTTGTTGCTAACACCTACAAGTCCTCCCCACGCTAGTTCCAGGTTCCCCCAAGCATCAGAGAGTGCGAGTGTGTGGCTGCTCTCTGAGGGACTTTGCAGTTGTGTTAGTGGTGTAGAGGGAGGTGTTGTTATGCTACTAATTGTGTTTTCTTTTCATCAGCCTTGAGGGTGGCTACTATAAATACAGCCACGCTCCGACGGGAGTCACTTAGCAACAGTGGCAAACAGAGCAGACTGGGATTAAGAAGTAATTAAAATGTTTATCCACAAATTTTGGGTCGAATGGTTTTGAAACTACACTGTTTTTGAAGCTCTTCCTTGACCAAGCCAATTCCACCTCAGATTCAGCAGCTCGATCTCTCCCCAGTCCAATTACGCAGATGGCAGCATGGGAAAAATGACTCCTCTAACTTAAAGGTTAATTATCCTATGTGTTCTTTCAGTGGCTAATTCATCTAGCTATAATGAGTGTAGCACATTGAATAAAGAGTCATTACTGATGAACCTATTAGCTATAAAAAAATTAAAAAAAAGATTCCCAAGTACAGCACTGGAAAAGAGCATTCACTTTAGCTCTTTTACATTTATATGTGCTCTTTGCACACAAAAACTCAGGATAATGCAGAGAATAGATTAAAGGATACAGTTGGGTGCAAAGGTTATGGCAGCCCTGGCCACATTAAAATAATTACATACCCTTTTCTAAGAACACACTACTGAAAATGTAATGAAACTTTACTGTTTGATTGCTGGATTTCTCCAAAATTAGCATACATGAATAGCTCCTCCCTCAATCCACGGCTGAGGGGATGGGTCTGGATTTGCCTTCACTGCCCCTGTGTAGACAGACTAGTGTCTTTCAATGTGTGTGTGTGTGTGTACTGCGATGGATGGGGTAAATGTGGAAGAAACATTTTGTTGTATGTTGTACAATGACAAATAATCGCACAGTTCATTCCATTTCATAACATAAATACATTGATAATTGGTCTGTGTAAAAGTTATGGGAAATGTTCTACCTCATCTTCTATACTTTCTCCCTGTACAGGATTAATTAATACATTTTTACAAGTACATTCAGCTCTATTTTTCAACTGCAGATATGTAGAAAGAGAGAGAGACAGACAGACAGACAGACAGACAGACAGACAGACAGACAGACAGACAGACAGACAGACAGACAGACAGAAAGAAAGAAAGAAAGAAAGAAAGAAAGAAAGAAAGAAAGGAAGAGAGGAAGAAAGGTAGAGGATGTAAATGCAGGTCACTTGTAATGGAGGTTATTCATGCTGACTGTCCTTGATTATGTGACTGCAGTGACATCAGCTGTCAGCCTGCTGTCTGTTACTGCACTGCACTGTCAGCCCTACAGACACAACACATACACACACACCTCTGTAAGCCCTTCAGGGACACACAAAGTGCCAGACGCTAGACTACTTGTCTCCAACAACATACATACCCCGCCCCCAAATCACATAGACACACTAGAGACTAGTATGTACTTGATTTCTCCTCCGCTCCGTTGTGTTCGATAGCGTAATAACTAACCAGAACTAATCATCCAAAATCTGTAACTGACCTCCTAAAACTCTAGCATCCAGTATCCAGTGTAAATCATAAAAGAAGGGGGGGATGAACCCTTAAGTAAAACACTGGATTTCAAATGTAATGTTGGATGAGCAGGTGTCAATAAACTTTCTGACATTTAGAGTGTGTGTGCACAGTGTGCAGAACCAGCTGAGCCAGGCACCGTTCCAGATTCTTCTCTAAACATGTCGTAATTCAGTGTGATCCAGAGAGGGACACGACTGCAGACACAAAACAAACAAAAGCGGATCAGCCAGGGGTCAGCAAAAACATTACACAAAGAGCAGGAGCCCTCATACACACACTGCAGTGAACAATCTCATATACACAACATCAGTCATCCCTATCATCCCTCTCTCTCTCTCGGACCCAGCCGATAGGGTCCTTTGAGAGGTGTCCTATGTCCACTGATGAAAGGCTACAGGATGCCCAACACAAACTGTGCAGCAATAGATGAGCTACTGTCTCTATATTTACATCTACAAGGTGGACCAACAAGGCAAGTGTGTCTAATAGAGAAGACAGTGAGTGGAAACAGTGTTTAAAAACTCCATCATCACAGCTGTGTCTGATCCATTCGTACCAGAGTTTCACTGCAGCACTGAGAATGATCCACCACAAAATACATACCCGCTCTTTGGTGGTCCTGACTATTGAAGAACAGGGTGAAATGGGGATGTATGCAGAGAAACAAGCAGACTACAGTCTGTAATTGTAGAACTGCAAAATGCTTCTGTATGGTCAGTGGAGCTGAATGGGGACTTAAAGGGGACCGCTACAATGGTGGGGAAACCCTGTTCTCTCAGGTTTGTTTATATTTAGAATCTCAGTGTCTTTTAAGGTGGAGTTGGGTAAAGAACTAAAAGGGTAAAGATACAAGGTACAAGATGCCTCTGTAACACATGGAGCCAGCCACAATTTCTTTTCCAACTGCTTCAAACAGCACTGAACACTTCTAGGAGCAGAACGCTAACTCTTTTTTTACTCAGCAGATGTTTTGTTTCTTTCTGGTTTGACAATGTGTTCTTAAAGTTACATGGTGCCTCTAAGCATGATCAAACCCATGGCGACTGGATGTTAAAGCCAGGTGTAAACTGAGTCACACCCACAGAGAGCTTGATTACCTCAGCATCAGGAGCTAGATCTCATTCTGATCTCAAACACAGTTATTTACATTTATCATTGAAATACATGCAGACAACATCCAAATTTAATGCAAAGTGCAAACAGGGTCTCTCTTGTTTTCTCTTTCTGTCCATCGTACTCTCTCAATCTCTTTGCGAACCAACAGCTCTAAAAAGTTCATTATCACATCTGAGTGAAGTACATTTTTGTATACGCCCTCATTAGCACAGAGGAGGCTTGGTATCTGCATAAAGAAATATGTTTATTAGCCAAAATTTAATAAGCTCTCTGGCAAGCTGGAGATGAGGGGACTAAGAAAAATAAAGGAGAGAGAGAGAGAGAGAGAGAGAGAGAGAGACCTGCAGGGAAGTGTGAAATGCTGTTAAATATGAGAAATACCTACTGAGCACAAAGGTAATATGTAAGAAACACACACACACAGACAGAGAGAGAGAGAGAGAGAGAGAGAGAGAGATAGAGAGAGAAAGAGAGACAGAGCACAAGGCCCATTCACGAAAGCAGGTGATATGTTCACCCAGTGAAACAGGTGTGGAGCCAGATTGTGAAGAACAGGAGAGAAAAACAGCCCCTGGTCTGGCTCTCATACAGGTGACAAGTGTTTCAGATTATTTTTTGTAATGGCTACTGAAGAACTGCAAGATGCAAGCTGAACATAAAAATTACGTGCCATCTCTAGGTTGAACACAGTCCCATTTCCAGTTAATACCAGTCACGTTGTAACATCACAGGGCTAACAGTACAGTGCATGTTCTGTGCAACAAGTCACTTTCTCTTTTCTTTCACAGGCAATAAAATCTAAATATTATATATTGCCCCTTTAATTTTCCTGTAGTGTACTGCACATTCATTGTAGAGATGGGAAATGGTTAAAAATGCTATTGTAATAAATGTTTCCATACAGATCAATCTGTATATTTACTACAATAAAAAATGTGTTTTTTATAACAAAAGTTGTGTTTTAGGTCACTGAAAACTGGCATTCAAAAATGTTGTCAGTGTTCTCATGTGGACGGGAAAAGCACATCACTTAATAAACCTTGACGTCACACAGCTTCCATTTGTCTAGCTGAAATTCAAATAGCTCCTCATTCCCTATGCAGTGAATGACATGAGTCATATAACTACAATGTATACGTGCAGATAATTCTAGACTTCAGATTCTCACATATGAATAAATACATGATGTTATATTAGAAAGATTATGCACCTTTAACATTTTATTATACAATTTCATCATTTGCTGAGTGCACTACATAGGGATTATGGAGTGATTTGGGATTAAACATCTGTTTCTCTCATGCATCCTGGTGTTTTGACATCTCAATTTTAGAGGTACTATGACCCCCTACTGGACTTTGCATGATAAGGCATCTGTTTTCGTATTAGTCAGGACAGAGATATTTCCAAAAACAGAAGAAAGAAAATCTCTGTCTGGAGCCCACCTGGACTCACTAGGCACAAGGCAGGAACATACCCCACACCCTGGACAGGGCATCAGTGCATCACAAGGCAACAGACACTCACTTATTCATACCTGGAGACCATTTGCATGGCCAGTCAACCTATGTACATGTGTTTTTTGACTGTGGGGTGAAACTGGAGGACCCAGAGGGAACCCACGTGCACAGAGGAGTGCACACCAAACTCCTCACAGATGGAGACGAGGCTTGAACCCACAACCCCTGGAGCTGTGTGAGTGGGACACTACCTGTCTCATCATTCAGTTGGAATTCAGTGTTTTGACAGGCAGCTCATGCACACACAAGAAAACAAGATATTTCAGAAGTGAAGAAAAATAACAAGAAAGAAGAAAGAATTGAATAGGAGTAAAAAAAAAAAGAAACAGATAGAAAGATGGCAGCCCGACAAACACACACACACACACCCTGCCACTCAGCCTCCCACAGCGCAATCAATTTGTTTGGTGCCTTCAAGAGGACACAAACAAAGCAGAGTTTGTCACCAGCAGCTTAATTAGAAATTGCGTTCAAACTAAACTCTGATTAACAGCTGAGACAGACAGACAGACAGAAAGAAAAATCAAATACCCTGACAGACAAAACAAACATACAGACAGACAGGCAGAACACATGTATACAAACAGACAGACAGAAGGACAAAACAAACGCTCAGACACATAAACAAACAAAATTAATACCCAGATGAACAAACAGTCAAAGCACATACACGACAAATGGTCAAATGATACAGTCAGACAGACAGAAACAACACAACAAGTACACAAGCAAATATAAAAAACAGGTGAAACAAACACAGAGAAAGAGGGAAATATACAAAGAAAAAGATAAGACACAAAGAAAGCAACAGAAAAATAGAGAGAAACAAACACAGATAGAGAGAAAGCAGAGGCAGATGCAGAGGCAGACTGTAGGTTGACAGAGAGTCAGAGTGAGACAAGAACATTTTGTTGCACAAGTGCTTTATAATCCTCCGGCTACATGAGCCACACCAGAAATCGGGCGGGAATCATCCTTTGCACCATTCCCTCTCATCTTATGATTCCTTTCTTTTTTCTGCCTCTGTTCCACTTTTTTATCTTTCAGATTTGAATTTCCGTTTTTCTAAAATAAGGCCATCAAACCTTCCTGCACAGCTAACTAACTCTCTCTCTCTCTCTCTCTCTCTCTCTCTCTCTACCCTCCCTCCTTTCCTGTCTTTCTCTTTCATCCCTCTCTCTCTCTCTCCCCCATCTCACCCCCCCCCCACACTCGCTCTGTCTCCCTCTTCTCCCTTGCCCGCACCCCTCTAATCAGCCATTCAGCTTCAGAGTGGCGGTAAGATAATCCCTCTATCAGGCAGAAGCTGAAGACCACCTAAATCCAAGGGGAATTCTCTCCGAGGTCATGTTAAACTCTTCTCTTTCTCTCTCTCTCTGTCCTCATACAGTCGTCCACAGAATGTTCCTGAAGCATCCGGCAATTCATTCATGAAAAGCAGATAGCGTGTGGGGAGCAGAACCCTTCTCCTTAGCCTTATTTTCATTTCACACCACATTTTACACCAAAAAAATAAAAAAATACAAAGAAATACCACTGTCAAAAATGCTTGAACAAATCCCACACCTTCCAAAAATCTTACTCAAGACAGTTCCTACAGACTTTACTCAAGCGTGGCATGGTGGCTTGGTGGTTAGTATGTTCGCCTCTCAGCGCTGTGATCTTGGGTCCAAGTCCAATCTGTGCGGAGTTTCCATGTTCTCCTCACGTCTGTGTGTGTTTCCTCCGTGGTCTCTGGTCTGTATGTCTGTGCCCAGATATGGATTGGCATTCTATCCTGGGTGAACCCCCGGTACCTCCAGGTTGACGGTTGTTTCTGGTTTAGAGAATGCTGTGCGCTTTTGGCTTCTCGTCTGTCTATGTGTATTGAATGCTGAATGGAATGGTGTTCCGTGCAGTGTTGATTGTTTAAAGCGTCCTTGGGTATCTAGAAAGGCACTAACGTATAACTATAAATAAATAAATAAAAAGGGACAATGAAACCCAAAATAGAATGTACAGAATTCTAAACGATCAGCCAAAAACAAGTCTGGTGTCTAAAATTTTCTTTTTAGATTTGCATTAGAGCTACAAAGATAATCTTGAAAGAGAACAAGAACAAAGAGAAACTAAGCAAGCCTAGTTTAGCCGGACCACCATTAGCTATATAGCCATTGTCACAGAGGTTTTTATGACATATCAGAAATAGGAAAGTCCAAAATACATACCATTGTCAATGGATGGTCTGGAGAAGCTTTGGTGATCTATATCAATATCTTTGCTTACTATCAAAACAAATAATAATAACAAACTATAAAGATAGTTTATCTTGTCAGTTGCTGACAGTGTGTGATTATGGAAAGCCTATTATTTTCTGTTCATACAAAGCTACAAAACTGAAGCACCGTGTTGAGATGATATTAAAGCCACTCATTTACCAGAAAGCAACAAGATAAATGTTATAATGTTTTTGAACATTTCTAAAACCAAGTGATGTATACTTGATAAAGGAACAGGGCATTGCTGAAACTAGATATTTATTACTTACTTACTGACTTACATTTTTATAAGGGTCCAGCTGATAAAACGGTGCTGTAATAAATTCACACCCTTGTTTATTTTGAGTACCAGCTCGCTCTGGTGTTCTGGCTTAAAAAATCTGGAGATTCTGTTCATTTTAGTGTATAGTTAAAGCAGTGCAGATGTAATTTACTTGTCAGAAAGTTTGTGAAATGTGTCAATGCATTCGTGTCGTTATAGGGACAGACAAGATGACTTTCTGTTTGTTAAATATATAGTAGAAAACAAAAGGCTGGGTCACAGAAACAAATATAAAGAAGAGACTATGATAAATATTACCTCAACAACATTCAACACATTTCTGTTCGAGGCTCCAGTAAAACATTGAGCTGCACCCCAGTGGATGGTGGACCTACAGCACTGAAGCGGTGCAAGTGTGTCCCAATTCGGCTCTCAACTCTCTGACCCTTTGAAAATCTCAACCCTCATGTCTTCTGCTCAGCTTTCAACAATGTCATCAAAGTGAACATTTTAATGAAGGATTTAGGGGTTATGGTAAGAAATGTGACACGGGAAAGCCGGCAGACAGCAAAATCCCAGACATTTTTGGCAATTTAGAAATCCCTTTTTTAGGTCCTAAAAAGAGTACTTTTCAGGGGAAATGATGATGTTTGGTCACCGCCGAAAGGGTTCCAAATTTATTTCACAAATTGGAATGTGAATTATGGCCAAACTAACAACAGACGGTGTAGTGGCACCACCTTTTTTTCTCTCTGAGAAATACAGCTGAAT
The DNA here is from genome assembly GCF_029633855.1 of Hoplias malabaricus. Taxonomy (NCBI): domain Eukaryota; kingdom Metazoa; phylum Chordata; class Actinopteri; order Characiformes; family Erythrinidae; genus Hoplias; species Hoplias malabaricus. The sequence goes on along the minus strand of NC_089820.1, from coordinate 14,071,438 downwards.
TAAAACTTCCTGCTTGCGTTTCAATATTAGATGTCAATCAGTCAGTCAGTCTGCGTAAATGCCTTTTCTAGGCAAGCCCAGTAGGCGGTCTGGCAAAAACAGCATAAACTAGATACCAACCAACATATACTTGCTTATGCTGTGTGATCACCTAAATCATTCATTCATTATCTGTAACCGCTTATACAGTTCAAGATCGCGGTGGGTCCAGAGCCTACCTGGAATCATTGGGCGCAAAGCAGGAATACACCCTGGAGGGGGCGCCAGTCCTTCACAGGGCAACACAGACACACACACACATTCACACCTACGGACAATTTTGAGTCGCCAATCCACCTACCAACGTGTTTTTGGACCGTGGGAGGAAACCGGAGCACCCGGAGAAAACCCACGCGGACAACACACCAACTCCTCACAGACAGTCACCCGGAGCGGGAATCAAACCCACAACCTCCAGGTCGTTGGAGCTGTGTGACTGCGACACTACCTGCTGCGCCACCGTGCCACCCCTCACCTAAATCATATAATAATAAACCATCAGGGAATGGAACGCTTTGATTAGCATTATGCTAACTGTAATTTCAATCAGATATGCTTAGGATGTTTCTGACACTTTGATGTATTATCCATAAAATGTGGAAAATAAATACCAAAAATACAGAATTCAATCAAGATGGCTGCTATAAGTAGCAGCTGCACTGTTACTGGTTTAACTACACCTCCCAGCAGCATCATGGTAGCATGACTAATTTCAGAATCAAGACATTTTTTTGTAGGAAAGCTTAATATATGTATTTTTTAATTCCCTCAGAAAATATTTTTAAATCAATCAACTTGTATATTCTGTGCTCTTGGTTACTGCTGCTACATCTGGTAAGATTTCAAGCATACCCTATTACACATGATTCAGTTACCGGTGGTTGTATCGGCATGCTAATGCATTTACATTTAGCTGCTGAGAAAATTCTTTCATTCATTATCTATAACCTCTTATTCGGTTCAGGGTCGCGGTGGTTCAAGAGTCTACCCGGAATTATAGGACACAAAGCAGGAACACACCCTGGAGGTGGTGCCAGTCCTTCACATGGCGTCTCACACATGAACACATTCACTCACACCAACAGACACTTGAGTAGCCAAACTACCTACTAACGTGTGTTTTTGGACCGTGGGAGGAAACCGGAGCACACGAAGAACCCACACGGAAACAGGGAGAACACACCAAACTCCTCACAGACAGTCACCTGGAGTAGGACTTAAACCCACAACCCCAGGATCCTGGAGCTGTGTGACTGCGACACTACCTGCTGTGCCACTGTGCTTCCCTTGCTGAAAAAATGTAAAAATAAAAACCTCTTCAGTGTCTTAAAATGGTAGGTGACTGATGCAGTGATGGAAACATTGCTAGGGTGATAAAATCAACTGCAAAAACAAATGATTATCATAAGTTTAGCAGCATCAATCTTTCCAAATTCCTTTTTATTGTATTACACTGAGCATAGAGTTAAACTATATACATTTGTGCTAAAAAATAAAGTTAATTCCACATTTAAAAATTATACAAAACAATGTCTAGTTTGTTGTTAATCATGTCACAGTATCAACCCAGCGTATGTGCTGGACATTTTAAAGGGGGCATATTATGAAAAAATCCCTTTTTCAGTGCAAGTGGAAAAAATGCTGGAACCCTTATCAAAAAACAAACTGTGAAAAAAAAAGTGAGATAGTCAGTTTTCTATTGGCTGCCTAGGTCAGAAAAAAACAGGACAAAACATGACATTCTGATTCAGCTCCACTTCCTCCACATGTACAGCTTCATTTGAAATACACCTGCCCCTCTCCTAAGCGGCCTACATCATAAAATGTGTCGGTTTGTTTATACGTAAATTCTACATTACATTTACATTACATTTATGCATTTGGCAGACGCTTTTATCCACAGCGAATTACAAAAGAGGATCTAACATTCAAACTACAGCACAATTTATACAAAATACCTTACATTGAGTGCAATATGCCAGGAAGTAATAAGTGCATTAAAGAAAGACTTTCAGTGCAAGAGATACTCTCGGAATAGTTGGGTTTTCAAATTCTACCCTCCATTCCTTTTCAAGAAAATGATCTGTGACCCTGTCGTACCAACAAGGCGTCTTTTCCAGGGACTTGACTAGTGTCCTCTCAATGGCCAGCAGAGCTAGGCTGCTTAAACGGCCTTGGCCCATGTGAAGTGTTTCCCCCTGTGAGTGCTTTGTGACGGTGGAAGGGCTCAGCAGCACCCGCTGGACAGAAGCTGCGTTAGAAGTCATAAAGAGTGATAGAAGTCTCCAAACACAAGCAGCTACAAAAAACCCACCAGAAATAGAAGCTCGATTTGTCGCTAGTCGTTTTTAACAAAGAAAATGCCGCTAAGAGGATTAAGAAAGTCTCCGGTTCAACTCAGAACAGAATGAAAATGTAATGCTCCCACAGATCTTTACACCAAATGATCGCTGATTCGCTCATTTCGCTGTCAATCAAAAAGGGATTCAGCCTCAGACAGATCATCCAATCATCGTGCAGAAGCTGAGCGTCAGGGCCAGCCGAGGCCAGCCCACTGCCACATAGACCCCCAGAGACGCAGAGCGTCCGATGGGCGGGACAAAGCCCAGCATTTATCCAATGGCTCGTCTCATTTCGCTGCAATTCGCTGCTTCGCTATTGAACTCTATTGAACTCTATTGAAAGCCACGTCTTTACCAGTGATAAGAAGCTGATTCTGATCAAAAGTTGAGCGCGTTGTAGTGCATATTTATTCAATGACATGTACCCACAACAGTATATATTTGATCACTTATTTTTTGACATTTTAGGGGAAGCTGAGATTCCCTTGCAGTCTTAGAGCAATTGCCTCTGCATCAGACCCACACTCATGAGTAAATGCATGGTAAAACAGTGTAAACACGCAAGACTAAAATGGAAAATCGAGCAAAAGAGAGATAACTCATTCAAAAGAGATGAGAATGACAGTGGAGTTCTGAGCTAGTTCTGCTAAAATGAGAGCAGAGTGGAAAGACAGGGCTGCTGTGTTGTTTGATCTCTGTGGTATTTTGAACAAAACTTGTCACAAATATTTTATTAAAACCCCAGAGAACAACTTGACTTGGGGAAAAGGGGTATAATATGTCACCTTTATCTCTGCACAATATCACTCTTCAGTGAAGTTCTTGGTAAAAGTTTGGTAAATTGTTGCGAACGTCAAACCAGCAGCACTTGATGACTTGAAACTATTGGTTAAAATCTACAAGCAATATAACTACCATGTCCAGGTTAAGAGACCAGTAAGTAGCAGGTTTACACATATTTACACCTGACATCTAAATATGGGCGAGTATTATTGCACTGACTTTGTTTTACTAACACATACAGGTTAAATCATTTATAAATTTTACAGCATAATTATACAATATATTTGGCTCCAAATACTGTAGTGCAAGTCAATAAAAAAATAAATTCTCTACAATAAAAAAGGAAAACTGAAGCTCCTGTGGTTAATAGCCTGTGCCATAAAGCACAGAAGCTTTTACATTCTTCAGACCTGAAGATCTCTCAGGAGTTGTCTCCATCAGAAAGTATCTGATTACAAGCAGGATGTGGAGCGAGTGGTTTCTGGATATGAATAGATAAATTATTAACTGGATCATACAGAATGTCATACAGTTAGCTTCCTTGCCTCTTCTCTCCTATTCCTTCCATTTCATCTGGCATTTTAGTTGGACAGAGTCTTATTAAACCGACATTGCGTGTCATAATGTAAGTTTTAGTATCAATAGCAGTACAATAAAGGTCTGTTCTTGTCGCTCATACTCACTTTTTTTCTTTCTTCCTCCCTCCCTCTCTTTTTCCCTCTCTCTCTAGAGTCTTAACCATAAAAAAGTGACAACACACCAAACTTAGACATCTCCACCTCTAGTTCATATTTTAAAAGAGTGAATGAGAAAAAGAGTGATCATTCATTGTCTGTAACTGCTTTTCCAGTTCAGAGTCACGGTGGGGCAAGAGTCTAGTGAGGTGAGAACACACCCTGGAGGGGGCGCCAGTCACACTCACACCTAGGGACACTTTTGAGTCGCCAATCCATCTACTAATGTGTGTTTTCCTTTGGACCGTTGGAGGAAACCGAAGCACCCAGAGGAAACCCACACGGACAACACACCAAACTCGTGACAAACAGTCACCTGGAGCAGGGCGCGAACCCACAACCCCTGGACTCTGGAGCGGTGTGAGAGCGACCCTACCTGCTGCACCACTGTGCCACCCAAAAGAGTGATGACTATATTGCAAAACTAAAACTGCAAGCGAGTTTGACAGCAAGTGTATATGTCTGACACTTGCGAGTTTGACAGCAAGAGTGTATGTCAACTGAATTTGTTTTGGTCATATATCATGTTTTGTTATTTGTACTGTTATCTATAAAAATGAACAAGAGTACAATATCTTTCACTAAAATGCCTCCTTTGATCCTTATATGATCCTTTGCATGTTAGTTCTACCACATACACAAGCCTATTTGAGAACATTTTAAATCAATCTCATTTAAGTAATTATTTTTATATAGAGAGCACAAAACAACTTAAATGAAACATATTATGAAAAATTGCTCCTTCAGTGCATGTACACATTAATTTGTGGGTCTGTTTTTTGTAATCTGACTAAGTCTAAAAAAATTAAACAAGCTATTCTGACACTGTGCTGCTTCTGATGTTGTGCAGAGACTTTAAAATGTTCCTGCCTCCTAGTCTCAGTCTGTGTAATCTCAGTGCTGGACAAGACACAATTAAACAGAGCAACACAAAGAGTAGAAATAAGTATACTGAATAAATATGACAAAAAAAAAAAAAACAGTGTTTCTGCTCCTCACTCCTGCGCGCCTCGCACGGAACTTAAATGCGGCTCATTCCCATTTAAAGGAACAGGCTCTGAAACCTGTCGTCATGAACAGGGCTGTTTAGGCAGGGGAAGAACCATGCTGTGTTGTTTAATTCTTGTGGTATTTTTAATAAAAAAGCTCACAGACGTTTCATTAAGACACCAGAACTGTGTTTACTTGTGGAGAAATGTATATATGCCTCCTTTAATGGTCCATAACCTACCACTACTTTATCTACAAGCTCACTGTAGCTCTAGTACAAAACCAAAGACACTGAACATGTCTAGGCTGACTGACCACAGCTCAGAGGAAAAGCTGTGTGAAGTATCTTTCCCGGTTACACTTCACTGTGCATCACCGTTTACAAGAGGACACCTACATAAGCCTTTAATAACAACTGACATGCACCTAAATTAATATCTACATAGACCTCAGGCATCAGCAATCTCAAAAGCTGCTTTAGTCAGTATAAGTCTGGAAAGTGTTTAGGCCACTAGGCATTTAAGCCTTATGAACGATGACCTGCAGTGAAGTGTTACTGATTGGAATTATATGATCACTTTAAAAGCACTGTATTGCATAAGGTCTGACACTTCAGCTGCTCACTGCACTGACCAGCCTGAAGCAATCATACTCTGTCCAGCAGTATGTGACACAGTGTCCAGCCTGAGTGGTCAGTCAGAGTCTGTCCACTGCTCTTTCTGCGATGCTTGTGAAAAATGACATCAGCCTGCTGAAGAATAAAGCCCCTGTCAATGTCCTATCCCCTCACCACTACCAGACACAGCAGGTCATCTGTCAGAGAGGCCTATGGGGAATAAAAGGAAGTGACTTGACATTTTAGTTCCTAGAGAAAATCCACACGGACATATACTCAGTCCAGCAGGCCTCATGGTGAGGCTTTATTTAGCTACTGTACTGTTCAAGTTTCAGAGCCCTTTTCATATTTACAGTATAATACAGTTACTTTATTCTTTAACTTTATGCTGGTTTTATTTACTACTTAATTTTCCAAAGAACAACAGAATTATGTATATCATGTAAAGATATAAAATGTTGTCTTTCCAAAATCCATTATCCCAAAATAGATAAGCAGTTTAGAGAGCAGCTTTTTTCTTGATGAATAATGATGGTATACTACTTATTCATAAAATTCCATACAGTAGTCATTTTTTACTTTGTATTTTATTATATTTTTATACCTTTATAAATGTTTTTCTATTATATTCATGTTCATTTTTAACTCATCTATGACTTTACACACATTTCTGCCCAATTCTATCAATATCCCCATGAACATTCGACAATTTCAGCCTTTTTTTTAGTTTCCTTTTTTCATTTATCAGGTTGCCTGCAAATTTCCTAATATTCCTGACAATTTTCCTAAATTATTGACACATTTGTTAAGTTCCTTGTATTCCCACAAAGTAGCATGTGACACCTTAAAACCACCACCACATTATAAACCCACAGAAACTTGACCATAACAAAACCGACAGAATGTAAGTTTGATAAAAGAAAACCATTATCAGTGAAGAAGACTGCTGCTGTTAATACTCATACCCCTCTCAGCGAGGCTTTGCCTGAATATTACTTGAACTTGCCAAATTACAAATTTTAATGCAAAAAGGAACATTTTCAGTTGGATGAATATTTCATGTTTATCAAAGCAGTAAATATTTTATGGTATGCTTTATACATGAGGACAAAATTAGCTTGAGCTGAGAAGCAATTTTGCTTTCACCCTGATTACTGCCAAGGAGGGGGAGGGGCGGCGGCAGACAGAAAGTAAAGTTGTTTGAAGATGACTGTGAGAAAGGAACAAAGACATTTCAAAGAGAGGCAGAGTCAAATGGAGAGCAGATTAGGAGTGATGTAGAGAGAGGTGTGAGAAAGAGAAACGGCAGAGAGAGGGAGAAAGGGAGGGAGAGAAAGGGCATGTGACAGCACGCTACAAACACACACACGAGAGAGAGAGAGAGAGAGAGAGAGAGAGAGAGAGAGAGAGAGAGAGAAAGAGAGACAGAGTCAGAGAATGAGAGAGAGACATGGAGTAAAAGAAGATGCCAAAATGAGCTGACAGAAGAATAGAAATGATGTGGAAATGGTGGTGAGTTGCACAGGCTGACACCAATCTGAAAAATAGACAGCAGGGCTGAAGGCACTGAAGGAACATTCAGAAAAGTTCCTCACTGCTGTTACATTTCACTTTAGAAAATTAAGCCTGTGTGTGTGTGTGTGTGTGTTTTCATCATTTTAATCAGATTTACAGTATCACAAACACAGCTCTCCTGTATCACTTCTACCCAAGTGCCTGCTTCACTGGACTACACTCAGAAATGTGGGTCATTAGTTCCATAATCAAGAATCTTGTTTGTTTGTTTTTTTTTCTTAACTCACATGTAATGTAATGCTATGTAATGTAATGTCATGCTAATGTCTAACACACTAATTTAAATATGTATTTAATTTTCTGGAAATTATTTCAATAGAAATGTGTGTTCACCATATGCCACAGGCATCACTGGACCTAACTGAACTGATTAGGCTAATGTGATCTGGTTTAACACCAGAGATCAGGACGAACTGTGGCAGATTATGCAGAATGTTTCTGCATTATGTCTTTACACTAGTCACTTTCATGTGGATGAATAAAATGAAATAAAAAAGTGCTGATTTGTGTGCTATTGTAGTGGACTTTTATTCATTCATTCATTTTCTACTGACACTTTAAAATCATATTTCAATTGAAAAGAATATTTCATTGTGTTTAACAAGTCGTGTTCATTTTTTAATGATAAAGTGACACACATAGCTCACTACATCCAACTTACTAAACCCTAATCATATAACATTTCACTTCGCCATGATACACGTTTCCAGTATTTGAGCTTAAACAAATATAAATGCTTGTTAACACAAATTAAATTTTCCCTGTTAAACTGACTAACCATTTCTTAAGCTGTGAAACCCCGTTGTTCAAAGTTGGAACATTTCCGTGAGGATTTTGATGGAGTGAGTGCATTACAGAGGTCAGGTACTGATTATGGAGGGGTTCGTACCCCTCGAGCTGACACGTAACATTGGGCATGTTAACTTAGGTTCATGTGCAGCTGCTCTATATACATCTATAGTGATTCTGTGATGAAGGCTTCTTTGGCAGTTCTATGGATGTCACACTTAGTCTAGTGCAGAGAAAGAATTCATTAATACTGGGCACCCTCTTCAGCCACGGAAATGAATCATTAAAATGAAGAGGCTGTAAAATTTTATCAGAGTAATAAGGAGCTAATTAATTTAATCAAGATTAAAATCAGCACTGTAAAAATTATTATATATTTCACCTTAAAAATAACTACCCTCCTTGTCTTAAAATTGTATAACACTGAAAAATAAATAATTATGCATAAATATTACATGCAAATTAAATCCTTATTCATACTTAACAGGTGGCTCACACAGCAGGACTGAGCGATGAGACATCTATAAGAAACACACACAACTACAAACACACTTGTTTTCATGCACTGTGGGAACATAACATAGACTTCCATTCATTTTTGGGATATTGGCCCTTACCATAACGACTACTAGCCCTGACACTTACCTTAACTTTAGACATGTTTTTTCCTTGAAGGAACACTAGGTAAGATTTGGCATTTTGTTTCTGGGCTCCCTCCGCTGTTGCAGAGAGTAGTTCACTTGCATTGTCCCGGAATCCAGGGGGAGATGAGAGGGAGGTGGTTTCCTACCATCCTCCAAGAGTTACATAGTGCAGTTTCTGCAGTGCACTGCCCAGAGTGACAACAACAGAGGTTGTATTCTTCTATCACAGGTCAGTTAAGGTTCACAATGATTTTTGTGTGTTTGGTCACAACAACATGTTGCGTACCTGTACTCTGGTGCATGCCAACATTCATTCATTCATTATCTGTAACCGCTTATCCAGTTCAGGGTCACGGTGGGTCCAGAATTACCTGGAATTATTCACTCACACACTCACACCTACGGACACTTTTGAGTCACCAATCCACCTACCAACGTGTGTTTTTGGACTGTGGGAGGAAACCAGAGCACCCGGAGGAAACCCACGCGGACACAGGGAGAACACACCAACTCCTCACAGACAGTCACCCAGAGCGGGAATCGAACCCACAACCTCCAGGCCCCTGGAGCTGTGTGACTGCGACACTACCTGCTGCGCCACCGTGCTGCCCTGCATGCCAACACCTATTCATTAATATGCTATCCCAAACATACTAAATGCTGCGTTTGGGTGTGTGATGAATTGTTTGTTTCCTAAATGTATCCAATCAAAAGCACTGATGAGGACAAGCGTAGTAGCGATGAGGTCCTTATTCCGATATAAAACGGACCTGACCAGTGTAAACACGCCCAACACAACTAGCCTTCTAATGGTTAAGTACGTTATGGGTTAAATGTGCTCAGGCTTTCTCTCTCTCTGGCCTACTTTATGGCCCTCACCGACCCATAAGCACATGGCTTTATGAGCAGAGCTTCGCTGTGATAATTATTATTTGAGAGAGAAGAATCTCATCTCCAGACACACTCTGTCATTCAATTACAGCAAACACACAGCGGGCGCCGAGGGGCCAGGTCTTAATGGATGATCCTGTGGCCAAATTAAAGCATCATTCATTGCCTATCTCTCCCTCTTTCCCTCACACTTAATGCCTCCCTCCTTCATTCACTCCCTCCTTCCCTATCTCAACATATCACCTTTCTTGTCACTTCAGATGGAGCTATTAAATACTTTTCAAAGCTGATCAGTATTATTAAGTAATAAATGAAATAAAATCACGTATTTGGTGAATGTGGACATTATTTTGGGGATCTAGAGCCCACCAAACCAAACACTGTGAAATTGAATAACCCAGATGCTTTCTGTGGTTTGACACAAAATCTTCATTTAATCAACACTTCTTTAAAATTTAAGGGCATTAATAAGCAGTAGTGTTCCAACTGAAAGACATAAATAGAGGTGTAAAATGCCCTCTAGGTACTGCACTCTGGGGTAGTGTAACTCTGGAGTGACGCATCTCTATCTATTTGCATGAGTTTGACTGGTGTTTGTAATCTAATCATCCAACATCAGGACCCCACCTCGATAATGTCATGGCTGAATGCCATCAAATACTCATAGAAATGCACCACCATGATTATTGTAAAGTCTTCCCAGAAGTTTAGACAGACACAAAAAGCACAGACTACCTACATAGACCCTCCATTATAGAAGAAATGGTCATTACGTGTATAAAAATGTTATAAACGGAAGTAATTCTTAAACTCAGAAATCATATGAAACCTAAAAATGTGTATTGTTACATTTCTGTTCCTCTCTCATTTTTTCTAGGCACTTCTTTCCCTGTGTCTGCTCTCTACCTCCACTCAAAGAAGTTGATCCTCTTTAGCAAGCTGCGGCTGTGCCGTCCCCATCCCTCAGCATTCAGCTGACTAATGCCTCCAGATGGGTCTCTACCCCAATATAACGAATCCCTTACCTACTCACATCTCTCCCCCTGCACTCCTCCTCCACATCACACTCTCTCTGTTTTTCTCTCTCTCCTTATTCCTTCTCTCCTTCTCCATCTTATGCATATTTCATTTGGCCTTCCTCTGAGGAGTTAGGAGAGTGTTCAATAATTCACTCCTGCTTGAGCCACACTGGGCTAACAGGACCTCCTCCTCCAACAAAAGCCATCACTGTACTAACTTCATATTCAGGTTTATAAAGTCACCTTTACCTACCAGCAGTAGAGCTGAAAGATTTATTGTATTTATTCTGCAGCCGCCATTTGCAAGAGTGTGTTTTTTAAAATGTAAGAGCTGCATTTTTTTTTATTATTTTCTTGAATCACCAACAATGTTGCCCCAACATAGTGGCTCCTAAACTTTTTCTGCAGTGCCCTCATTTTGTAGATGAGAATACACCCCCACCCCCCACTCACATATAAACACATTTTGTTTGATTCCAAACTCCACTGGAATTTATTTTAAATAATGCCATTCATGCAAAACTGCAACTTGTTATTGGACAGAACAAAATAACGTGACAAATCACATTATTACAAGTGATGCTTTATGTATGCTGCATCCCCACCTGCAATAGTGCCACCGCCCCCACTTTGGAAACCATAGCACTAAAAAGTTTCAAATTGGAAAAATTAACCTAAAATCACACAGCTCATGAACTGAGAGTAAATGAGTTCATGAGTCAGCGAAAAGCAACCATACACCCACATGCTGTGACATCACAACCATGTTGAATATATACATTTTTCAACTGCAATGTTACAATATTAGTCAGAACAGTTTCTCAATCATTCAGCCCAAATGTAGAGTCATTACAAGTTTTCAAAATTGTAAACTATAATCGTATTGATTTTTTTTTCCACTATTTAGCATATCGTCACTGTAAAACACGTATCTGCCGAAATAGTAACTTTAGAGAAGAAAGAGAAAACTTTCTTAACTCTCAATGGAAGTCTCCACTGTAAAAAGATTATATTTTGTAGCATTGCTATCAGTTGATTCATCATGAAATTTTCACAAAGTGTGGAGGACGGCTGCTGTGTTCAAATGATGTAGCAACCGACAAATTGACAAAAATTGAGATTTTTTTTTTAATTGGATAGAGAAAATATATTAAATCCTGCTGGAGACAGTCAAGATCTGCCAACAATAATATCAAATAAAACTCTCTGCAAGGGGCTTCCTCTAGGTTTCCTAATTAAGGACATAATAGATGTCTGGTTCTTTAAAGAACCTGTTGAAAAATGTTTCTGCACAGCACCAAAAAGGCTTCTATTTTGTTACAGTTCAAAAGGTCTCACACTATATGGTCAAAGATACTGGACAGAAAACACATATCTGCAAAATATCTGCAAATCATAACTGGTTTCTATGTTGAACAAAACTGTTGGGTTTGACTTTGTCTTCCTTGTGCTGCTCTTGGTTTAAGTTCAATGGAAATGTTAATTAAGTTCCTGAAACACAACAATCCCTTCAGTTTGCATCAGTGCACCGTATATCTCCCACACACATTCACGCTCTCCCATTACCCTCTATTTCAGAGCATAATAAACTCACACGATACTGGCCTACTGTTCCACAAATGTCACCATTTCAATGTCTGCCAGTAAAAGTCATCCCATATGACACTAAATGAACGCCCTTATACAATATATTCCAAAGTGCAATGTCTTTTGTAAATAAGTCCTACGTCATTTCCAATGATTCTTTAAAGTTCAAACCCATTTCAACTAATGTCCTTTCTGAGTAAATTAATTTTTTTTGTTCATCTGTGATTTACTTCTCTCTCTCTTCCCCCCCACGAGGCCTGTTCCTCGGGTTCAGACTGAGAGCTGGAGTAGAGCTCTGTGCATTTACAGTCTGCTGAACCAACATTTCTGAGTATTAAATATTTCTCATGAATCTGCTGCTTTAATTTTCATCATTGGAAATGAGCCTCGTCAAATCTGTCCAACTTCTATTTCGCTGACTCATCTCTCTAAAAGAGAAATATATTTTGGAAGTAAATGTGACGTGCTCCTTTAGAGAACAAGTAGATACACAATTAGGAGTGGGAATGTAGATGCCTGTAAATAGATTTGACATAAAACCTGTTGCCATGGTCTTCTCCTGGGTCCAAAGGGAGTTCACATGAACCTGTCACCTTTGTTATAGTGTATCAACTGAGCTTTCAGTCTCTACACCACTGGTATTATGTCCATCTGTGTGTGTGCACAAGAGTTTATATATATATATATAATAAATACATTTCATAATAATAAAAAATAAAAATACAGTTAAATAAAGGTAAACAATACATACAACATGTATATTGTACATAATATATCAGAGTGGACAATAATTTTAGCCCTCACGTGGGCCCAAACAATGTTGCCACATGCTACCATCAAGAAAGCACTGCTGTTTACCTCAGTTCTCAATACACTTCAGTAAAATTAACTGGACAGAACGGTACAAAGTCTTTAGCCATGGCAATATATACATGGCTACATGCTTGGGCTACAAACTGTTGCTGACTCCACCCCTTCTGTTATGAGGCATGGATCCTTTTTTCCCAGTGTCAGCATTTAAATGCTGCATTAAGACCTGAGAGGCATGAGGTAAGCCTAGCAAATCAGGGTCTAAGGCTAACAGGTAGCAGTCTTCATAACAGGCCCCATGACATTGCATTAGTCTCTTTAAAGTATGCTGGAGTATCTACCATCTCTCTGGTGAGAACACTGCAAAAAATCTCCCCCCAAAACACACACATATTCACACACACACACACCCACCCACTCTTCCATTAGAATTTACAGTTAGCATGTATAATTCAAACGACTGGCATTTCACTCTCTAGCAGTTTTCCCAGATATAAGACCACTGCTCAGCCTGTGTCTTAATCCTGCTCTCTCTCGCTCTCATCCTCTCACTCTCTCTGAATACCTGTTTTTCTCCCCTCTTTTTTCTCCAGCTCTTTCACACTGTATTCATGTTCTTAATGTATCTGTCCTCCCTCACTAATTTTCTTTGTTAATGTATAATCTCTGTTTTTCACTCTATCTCCATCTCTACTTCAGTCCCTTTCTAATTCTTTCTTTTTCTCCTTCGCAATCTCAGCCTAAGTCTCACTCACTTACTGCTCTCTTCAGCCGTATATATCTCCCTCAATTTCTCATCTCTTTCTTAATGTCTCCCCATTTTACTTACTTGTTCTTATTGTACAGTTCACTTCAAAGAAGCTTTTGTGGCACGAGTGTTTCAAACATTATTTTCTTTGTCTTTCCGTCTCTCCCTCTTTCCCAAGTCTCTAAAGTGATCACAACTTGTGTCAATTGCTCTCATACTCTCTCTCTCTGTTCCTATATCGTCATCTGTCCCTTTCTCTCCCTTGTTCACCCTCTCTAATTTGCTCTGTCTCTTTCTTTTTCTCTCTCCTTTCAATTTCTCTCACTCTCTCTAGTCTCCATAGATACTCAGTAGTCAGTTCTGTCTGGCCATGCCTCAGCCAATCAGTCAGTGAGTAGAGCTGAGAGGAAGTAGGTCAGTGTGTGTGTGTGTGTGTGTGTGTGTGTTTCGTTTTGTTGAAATAAGGTAAATGGCAAACAGTAACAACAAAGCCCTAAGTTTTCACCAAGATCCAGCCATCAGCCCACTCTCCTGAGACACAGCTCCAGTGTCCTGGAAATGGTATAACACCACCCAGAGAGAATGACTGTGTTTAAACATATACACTGTAAAAGTGTGTGTGTACCATGTGTGAATATATGCCAATATATGAACTAAAATAAACGGAATACTATACCATTAACTTGAATGAGTTTAAAACAATTTTGTTCTATCCCTTTTCCCCCCATTTCCTTTGCTTCATTGACCACCTGACATTCTTTCAGACCCATTACCTTGAGTTCTCATCTCACAGTGGAACAACCAGGCCTTGCATGTTTGTTATGGGTCATTTTTAAAAATAATAATTTAAAAAATACCTGTTGTAAAAACAGTGTCTGCGTGTGTGTGTGTGTGTGTGTGTGTCCAGAACTAAATATGTTTCCTGAGGTAGTGATAACACGATGGAGCACATCAAAATGCAGCACATAAAATGAGCTTGCGTTCACATAACTGCATGAAACAGCCCTTCACATTTATGTAATTATTTATCGAAGGTGCTGGAACACTGTTCCGGATCACTGCGGCCCATTTCACCCCCTGACAGCCCAGTGTGAGGGATTTACCCTTTGGATCTAAAACTGTGTTATTAATATGAGCATTTTTTGGAAATAAATACCAATTGTAACTCATGCAGATTATTATCAACAGAGAGAGAGAGATGAGTCAGTAAAGAGAAGTGTATGAAGAAGTCAAAAAGTGATAAATCTGTCAAGGTGGTGAAGAAATTTAAAGCTGATCAAATAAAGATCATGACACAGCAAGATTTCCAGCACTGTGAACACTTTTAATGTGAATGTAGGTCAAAGTCAGCTTTGATCATTAGACATTGTAAATTTAACAGAAACCGTATGTGTAGGATTGTTTTGATGGCACAGTTACTGTCTGATTAGCCATCAAATATAACATCTGTGTGACACTGCAGTAAAACATCAAGAACAGCAGCTCTTCAAAGCTGTCACACACTCTGCACACAAGCACACACCAAGCTCGATGTGCGAGAAAAAAAAACAGACTGATAAATCACTAACATATCAGAAAGACAGAAGGACCGAAAGACAGAAGGACCGAAAGATATGTCGGACGTTTTAAATAATGACCTTATATACAAGACTAACCTTCACAAGGCCTGTACAATGATAAAGGCATGGTCCAATTTTAAATTAACTATTTTGTTCATAGCTCACAGAGAAATTTAAAATCTAAAGTTTTATCAATGCCACATTTGTTTTCTAAGTAAGAGATATATCCACTACACTTTACACAGTTTGTATGTGATTTAACAATACAAAAAAAGTGTATGTAGTAGAAGAATATATAAGAAATGTGCATGTATAATGTGGTGTGTAGAATGTGCTAACTCAATTAAGTGATTCCAATAGAACAGCGTAATGACAATCGGGACTGTAGATTTATAATTAATAGTTTTAATTTATAGTTAATAGATTTAATTTAAATATTGTTTTTAAAATCAAAGCATTCACTAAGCCCATCTGCTATTTTCTTAGTTCATAACCATCATCATCAGAAGCAGCAGCTATTTTTTTTTTTATCTTACTAGCATTGTCCTGCATGGAGTTACAGCCACAAAAATACATTTGATATTTCAAGGAATATTTACTTACTCTGTTAGCAAAAGAGCCTACAAATTCACCATCAGTTAGCATTAGCATAGGTTTCTACTTACCTAGTCAGCCAGTGTGGCTACTTTAAACATATATTTTAATAATTACATACAATAAACAAACAATACACATTGCTAAACCACAAAAGAAAACTGATAGTCAATTACAATTTAGGGATTGCAGCAGGCCTGACCATGTCTTGACTAATCAACTTCATCTGTACAAGGGGAAAATGTTGATATTTTTAAAAAACACTGCTGCTGTCCTGTCATGCTGGCACTTCATATTTCAGACATAGTGTTAAGAAACTTAGAAAATAGCAGGACTTTATACATTCAGTGTCTGGAGCAGCATTGCTAATGCTGCTCACATTTGCTGACTTGTCAGCTACTGAAGCCAACGAGCCCAGCCATCAGCTTCCTAAATTCAACCTGCCTGATTAAAGTCGGTGACGTAGCTGAAGCTAATCTTACACAGCCAATCCTTTCCTCCAGGGATTCTGAAACACAATCAAACAGAGCGCTACCAGTGCTAAAGATAGCTCACAATACACCCATGGTATACACAGCACTGAGCTAGAGCGGAGTTGGAGAAAGTAGGCCAATCGGTGTAATTAGGTGTCTAAAGAATCAGATATTGTTTGTAGAATTTGGCAAAGTAGAAACCGAGAAATTCTGTCACTGTCACACTTGTACAAGCCTGTCACCTCAAATAACTCAATTAAAACCTTTATAAGCAGCTATTGTTTGTCTAGCTACCACTGCTGACACAATGCTCAATTCTACTGTGTTATTGCCAATATTTTGTTAACGGCAAAAGTTTACAATCATTTGTGATGAATGTAAAAAACTTTTGTGGTTTACACAGTGGTTTTACAATGAAATACATTGAAATCTTTCAGCTTCATCCTTTTACCCTGCTTTTTGGAGATTCTGTGCACATTAGGAACAAGTATCACATATTATAATATCTGGCAAATTCTTGTGAACTAGTGGCAAAGAAATGGTGGAAAATGCAGTGACAAACTGACAGATCTCTGTTTCTCTCCTCACAACAATGTCCTTTTCTCTGTTCAGACTTCAGCATGTACCGTTTCTTGATTCGTCCATCCATCCATCCATTGTCTACCGCTCATCCAGGTACAGGTCGCTGGGCCAGCAGTCCGATTAAAGAAACCCAGACATCCCCCTCTGTAGCCTGCCCTTCCAACACTTTTGGAGGGATACTGAGGTATCCCCAGGCAAGTTGAGACATATAATCTCTTCAGTGTGTTCTGTGTTTTCCCTGGGTCTTCTCCCCATTGGACATGCCCGACACATTTCACCAGGGAAGCATCCAGGAGGCATCCGGACCAGATACCCAAACCAACTCAGCTGTTTCCTCTCCAAGTCTCTCCTGGATGTCCAAACTCCTCACCCTCTCGAAGGGAGGGCCCAGACACCCTGCGGAGTCCGGATTACCACCTGTTAACCTTCCGCTCTATCTTTCCCTCATCTGTGAACAGGACACCTCTGAGCAGGAGCTCCCTTCCAAACTGGAGAGAGCACAACACCCGTTTTGGACAGAGTACCATGGTCTCAGATTTGGAGGTGCTGATTCTCATCCCCGCCACTTCACACTCAGCTGCAAACTGCAAACTCGCGGCAGATCTCATCCACCCACGGAGCCTGGAACTCTAGCCACCAGAGTTTTCTGACAACCTCGGCCACCTCAGCCTGGGTGATAGACGAGCCCTTCCCAAGCTCCGCTTCCTCTGTAGAAGGCTTGTTGGCGGGATTGAGAAGATTCTAGAAGTCTTCATACCACCGCCTAACAATGCCCCCGGTCGAGGTCAACAACTACCCACCCCCACCACATACAGTGTTTATGGAAAACTGCTTTCCCCTCCTGAGTCGCCTGACGGTTTGCAAGAATCTTGTCGCAGCAGACCGAAAGTCGTTTTCCATGTCCTCATTGAACAACTCCCAAACCCAAGTTTTTGCCCCAGTGACAGCTGAAGTTGCAATCCACATGGCCCTTCTGCACCCATCAGCTGCCTTTGGAGTCCCAAAAGTCAACCAGGCTCAATAGGACTCTCTTCACCTTGACAGCCTCCCGCATCCGGGGTGCCCACCACCAGGTCTGGAGACCGCCACTACGACAGGCACCAATAACTTTGCGACACAGCTCTGGTTTGCTGCCTCAACAATGGAGGCACAGAACAAAGCCAATTCGGACTCACCAACCTCCCCCAGGATGCCATCAAAGCTCTGTCAGATGTGGGAAATAAAGATCTTTCTGACAGGTTCCTATGCTAGACGTTCCCAGCAAACCCTCAACACATGTTTGGGCCTACCGGGTCTGTCCGGTATCCTCCCCGACCATCTGATCCAACTTACCACTGATCAGCTGACAGCTCAGCACCTCTCCTCACCCAAGTGTCCGAAACATATGGCCACAGGTCAGATGATACAACTATAAAGTCGATCATCAAAATGCCACCTTTTATTTTGGACACCCTTATGCCCAAACATGGTCTTTGTTATGAATAAACTGTGACAAGCATAGTAATCCAATAACTGAACTTCACTCAGGTTCAGATCGGGGAGATCATGCCCCTCCAGGTCTCACTTTCATTGCCCACGTGAGCGTTGAAGTCCTCCAGCAGAACAGTAGAGTCCCCAGAATGAGCACTTTCCAGCACCCCCTCTAGAATCATCAAGAAGTTTGGGTATTCCGAGCTGCTGTTAGGTACATAAGCACAAACAACAGTCAGAGCCCATTCCGTGACCTGAAAGTGCAGGTAAACTACCCTCTCATCCACTGGGGTAAACCCCAACATACAGGCGCTGAGGCCATGGGCTTTGAATAAGCTCACTCCAAACCTATGCCTCTCACCCTGGCCAACTCCAGAGTGAAAGAGCATCCAGCCCCTCTCAAGATTGGTTCCAGCGCCAATGCTGTGTGTAATATGAGCCTGACTATATTTAGCCGGTACCTCTTAATCTCACTCATCAACTCAAGCTCCTAGAGTTTTAATAACCAAGGATCAGAATGCCAGGGTCTCCACCCTTGGCTGCTACCTGATCCACATTACACTGGAACCCTATTACTAACTCTAACTCTTCCACAGGTGATGAGCCCATAGGAGAGTAGAACCATGTTATTCCTTCAGGCTGTGCCCAGCCGGGCTCCATTAGTGAAGGTCCAATCACCAGGCGCTCTCCAAGGAACCCAATAACCCTATTTCGGATGAGAGAAAATGTATCCTTGTTGTTCTTTTCTCCATGGGGGTCTCTTGGATCACTCTTTGACTGGCCCATCACCTAGGACCAATTTGCCTTGGGAGACCCTACCAGGGCCTATTACCCCAGACAACATAGCTCCTAGGCTCACTCAGGCACGCAAACCCCTCCACCACGTTACGGTGGTGATCCAAGTTTCTTGATTCATTACTCATTATTACACAGACCTGGTACTCAATAACCCATTCAATGAAAAATAAAAATATCTGCATAATTATACATTTATAGAATAGTTAGGTATGTAAACAGTCATTAATACACCAATAACTGATTATTTTGATTAATGATACATATCTAGCAATGAGGGGCGGCTCATCAGGTAGTGTCGCAGTCACACAGCTCCAGGGACCTGGAGGTTGTGGGTTCGATTCCCGCTCTGGGTGACTGTCTGTGAGGAGTTGGTGTGTTCTCCCCGTGTCCACATGGGTTTCTTCTGGGTGCTCCCACAGTCCAAAAACACACGTTGGTAGGTGGATTGGCAACTCAAGTGTCTGTAGGTGTGAGTGAATGTGTGTGTGTGTGTCTGTGTTGCCTGTGAAGGACTGGCGCCCCCTCCAGGGTGTATTCCTGCCTTGCGCCCAATGATTCCAGGTTGGCTCTGGACCCACTGCGAACCTGAACTGGATAAGCGGTTGCAGATAATGAATGAATGAATGTAGCAATGGGTTAGGCTGCAGCAGAAAAAAAATTAGAAGCTAACTTTTATTAAATGTTTATTTCAGGTACAACCTCAGTATGTTTTCCATCCCCTCTCCTCACTGTATTCCCCGTGTATGTGTGGGTTTCCTCAGGGTGCTCAGGTTTCCTTTCACAGTCCAAAAATACATGCTGGTAGGTAGATTGTTTATTCAAAAGTATCCACAGATGTAAGTGATTGGAAAAGTGTGCAATGCCCTGTGATGGACTGGTGCCCGGTCCAGGGAGTGTCCCTGACTTGTACCTGTTGATTCAGAGTAGACTCTGAACCCACTAAGATCCTGAACAATATAAAGCATTTGCACAAACTGATTGAATAAATGTAATCAAATAACTTCAACTTCCTCATCCAATGGTACTCCCCTCAGCTTTGTTTCAGAGCTCTCTGAAACCATGATATAATTTAAATAAAAAATATACTGATAGTAGTAAACAAAGTGTTGATAATCCAGAACTAAACGTCTTCTAACTTTAAAAAAACAATGCCTATGAACATGCATAGTGTTATCCAGTATAGTATTTCAGACTCTCTGAAAGTCTCTAAGGTCTGCCAGTTTAATTAAATAAATGTTCCCTCAAATAATAATTGATTATCAACTCAAAACTTAATTAATTCTCAATTATAAATAGTGGCAACCCTCAACTGGTAAAACAATTAGTAATGTGGTAAAACCACATTTGCTCCTTCTACATCATATGAAATAATTATTTTCCAGCATCAAAGTTGAATTCCATGAGTGCAAACCCAAAATCAAAACAGATGACTGAATAATGCAGAGCTTTAAAACAATGTTCAACAGTATTCAGCATGGTTTGCTTTGATATCATTTACAACACGGCTCACATCCAGTTCATGCTCAAGTTATGAACATTAATATTCAATATCAATCTGTCCTTTTCAGCAACTCTGGAGTTATAGTTCCATCCTAAACTGCTGGCAGGCTATAAGACTACTTAGAGATTAAATGCTTGGGATGAGTCAGGCCTCCAATTCAAGAGCACCTCATGAGCTAAGAGCTAAAAAGGATGGGCGAAAAACCTCCCCACTTCAAAACACTGTGGCATTAATGATGAAAGTGATGTAGCACTTGGCCAGGGCACTAATATGCTTTTACTGATATAAAATGTGGACGTTTTGAAAATGATCATTTTCTCATGACCAAGACTGTCAGTTTGCATTTAAGACATAATGGCTGCTCAGTTTACAACACATGGCTAAAAGCTTGTGTATACTTATCCATCATTTCTTCTAAAATCATGAATATTAAGTGGGAGATTGCTCTTCTTTGCAGTATTAACCACCTCTAATCCTCTGAGAAGTTATTGGTGATTTAATTAAATTCGGTCACAAGAACCTTAGAGGGGTCATTTACTGATCACAAACTTCATTCCGTCTCAGTTCTATACCAAAGTTACAAGATAAACCAGACAAGACAGAGAATGCAATGCTGGGTAAGGATGCACCAATTTTTAATTTTTTGGCCAATATGATAACCGAAAATTAGCACCTTGGAGTAGCCGATACTGATACTAAAAACCGATCATTTTATTTTTTTGTAACTAAAGCAAATGCACATTGGATTGAAACAAACCCATTCTTTTTATCATAGGTTGTCATAGGACAGGCCTTTACAGTAGAGGTAGGTGAACAGGTCCCCACTAATGTCAAGAGCTAATCTACGGCATTGTGCCAATAAGTGCAGCACAGAGTTTGTTTTGGAGGACAAGGAAGAGATCGGCATAAAGCTGCTCAAAGCTAGCGAGGGAGAGAGAGTGTTTGAGCGAGTGTTTTTAAACCTTTATCAATGTTTTAGTAATAAATTCAGACACAGAATGAGTCTAGACCTATTTTTCATGTATTTTAAATAAAAGGTTCTCCCGCACTGTGGTGGTTGAGAGTATCTTTCTGTCGTTTAATCTGCTGTGTGTGTGTGTGTGTGTGTGTGTTATTTTAAATTATATGCGCAATCACAAAAAATGCACCAAGGAATTGGTTGTAATATCGGCTAAAATTCCAATATTGTGCCGATAACAATAACTATAAAAAATACACATATTGGCAAAGAATATATTGGCCACCGACATATTGTGCAGCAGTAATGCTGGGGTTTTACCCCTCTAAATGACATTTGGCATTGAGGATGGTGACGTCATGTTTGGCCGTACAAGAGAATCTCATTCACTCTATTGGTGCCTTCCTATGGACATGCTGTGAGTGAATTGGAACATATATGAGCAACGGATGTATCTTAGCTGTATTTGTTTTATAGATAGTGTTTATTACTCTTGCTCCCGTAGAAGGTGTGAATGTATTCTGCAATATAGGTCATCTGCTGCATGCTTAAGATTGCTCAAGCTCAGAATATATTATAACTAAATAAACAGTTAGTTTCCTTTTCTGAAAATGTTGTTTCTTCAAGGTCTCTGATCTGACTAGGACTTTTCAGAATATTTAAAATATTCATGTAAGATGCTAAAAACACCCCTTAAAACTTCAGTGTACCTGTGCTTGAATAAATTACTGTCACTGCTAAGCTTCATTTATTCATTCATTTTCTACAACCGCTTTATCATGTTCAGGGTTGTGGTGGGTCTGAAGCCTGCCCAGAATCACTTAATACAAGCCAGAAACACACCCTGGGCAGGGCACCAGCCCATTACAGAGCATCACACACTCACACCTATGAATGGTTTCAGAAACTCATCCAATCATTTTCACACACACATCTATGCACAATTTTGAAAAGCCAATAACCCTACCAATTAGTTTTTGGACTATGGGAGGAAACTGGAGCACCTGGAGGAAACCCAAACAGACATAGGATATGCCAGGACCCTGGAGATGTGTGACAACAACTTCATCTGAGCAACCTGTTGTCACTTGGTTTCACTCAGCTTGGGGTTGATCACCATACTTGTAAAATGATTGATTGCCAGATTATCACAAATCATTCTGGAGCACTCCAAAATGTTCCCTAATTATGTTTCAGGACTTTTTCACATTTCACATTTATGTAGTTTATATTTTTAAATTATGAAATATGTTTCACCTACATCCCTTCAATTCATGTTAGGATAGTTTTAAATTTGGATGAGCAATTTACCTATTTAACGAGCCAAGGCTGTGTACAAAAGTGTGCAAACACTGGACCTTTGTCTTATGTGGAAACAGACCTGAAACCAAGCAAACGGTGAGGAAACATTTTCTTAAACTTACAAAAAGTGATTTGAATTAAAAATTGTGCACCTCACCTTTAGAGGCGTAGTTCACGACTGTAATCAAAAACACTTTTTATAAAATTCAGAAGATATTTCCTCATCATTTGCTAGTTCTCAAGTCTGTTTCAAGTCAGTCTAATGTGTTTACAAAGCCCCAATATCTGTAAATGAATGAAAAATCAAAGGCTTGGTCCGCTATCCAATTTTCTCACTCTCTCTCTCTCTCTCTCTCTCTCTCTCTCTCTCTCGCTGCTCGTGGCAGATGCATCTGAAGTAGTTTTAGACAATGGACAGAACTCCACACGTTGAAAAGCACAAATTTAAATGAGGATTGCTCTATTCCTGCTACATGTGTTGATAATATTGACTTATTTTTGTTGTTTAGAATCACAGGTGGAAATGTCTCCAAAACCGGAAGAAGGCTAACTGCATAATCAAAAGTGCTACAAAACTATGAGTAGAAAACAAATGAGGTTCTGTGGTAATTCAAACAGTGAAGAAAAACTTACAGACAAGTTAAAATTCAGCCATGTATAAACATCAGTTGTTATTTTCCACCAAACATACCATTCCACGTTAAAAGAATTTAGAGCTGCATTTCCCCACAGTCGTCTCCATCCCCTTTAATGCTGAATGATATACATTATACTGGTTTGGAGCAAAATGCTGCTTTCCAGACAATTTTTCTGGGAAGGCTTTACTTATTTCAAGGCCAATTCACATTCTGCATGGATTACAACAGTATGGTTCCTTAGGAAGAGTCCAGGGGCTAAATTAGACACTCCTCAGAGACAGTCACCTGTAGCGGGACTCAAAACCACAACCTGACCCTGAAGCTGTGTGACTGTAACACTACTTGCTGCCCAAATGGTAAACATTTCACTTTAAAACTATAGCATATGGTCCCTTTAGTTACCAAACATTTGCAGTGTTGGTAAAATAAGAGGTGATACAACACAGTGGAAAAAATGCCTTTGTTCCAAGATGGTTTTTGTTTTTTTTCCTCCAACTTATGTGTTGCTGGGATTAAAGTTAAAATGGTCAAAATGTAATAAATAAATGTTGCCTTTTTCAAATTTTCTTTTAAATACAGAGGGTTTTTGATTTAGACATCAGTGCATTTTGTTCTTATTTACATTTCACACATTTTCACAGTATTGTGACATTCTTTTTATCAATAACACTCAACAAAGGTTTATTCTCTCAGCATTCAGCAAATGTTTCTGTATCTAAATTTAGAAATATATCTTTCCATGCAATAATGAACTGAGCTTTAAGGAAATGGCACCATTCCGGTCAGACACTGAATGGAGAACATCTGTGCAATGTTAGCAGTAGTGTTAATGATTATCTAGACTGTAAGTAATAACATTTCACAGATACTGAGTATGACACCTATCAAATGAGACACAGATATTTTCCATGGTTTGCATTCAAAAATTTGCATGTTTTCCTCCCACACCCCTCAGCTCTGCCACAAGAGTGCTGGTTACGGACGCTCTCATCAATAATCTATGAGAGCTGTTCAGCCTCTGGGAAGTACAAATTTGGTGTTAATTAGGGCTGCGCAATGCAGACGAAATAAACTGCAATTACACTGCAAGTGAGATACTTGTATTATAACAAACTTGGTTCTCATGAAGAACAGATCAAAATAGTGGCTGAAGATTTTTCAGATCATATCTGTGTACTGAAATTATTTATTTTGTTATGTGTTTAAACATTCATCTGCCAGGAGCAAATGAAAACAAGCCATTCGATTAAAACTCCATTTACACACTCACAGAAATGCTTGACACATGATTTGTGCTGATCAGAGTACTGAGCAAATCAGTCACGTCGGTAGTTCAGTACAACATTCATTTAAGTACACATTTTTTATAGGAGATATTCCAGTGGGACATTGCAAGAGCGATGATAGAACCTAATGAGATTCCTAAAAACAATGCAAGACCTTTGCCATATGTCAAGCATGCATCTTTAAAAGACTAGGGCTTAAATCTTGCTTCGCATCTTAAAAAAAAATCCACAGGTTTTTCAGTTCCTCCTTCTACCGTGTAGAAACCAAAAGAAACCAAAAATAAGAATGTGCAAATCAAAATATGAGGCTTCTAGTGTCCTCAGGGCAATGGACTGGCCCCAGAGTCCACTTAAACTGAACATGTTTTGGATATGCAGTTGTTTTCTTTTAGGTCCTCTGAGACTCAGGGTGGTCCACAAGTTCTACACTATTGTGAATAATAATAATATATAATAACCTTTTTCCATATAGCACCATTACTGAAGGTAATGACATGATACACAACAGAGACAACAACTAAAATAGAAGAAAAACATATCCATGGAACAGCACAGTGCATAGAATAGAATAGAATTCTGGAGCTGTCACAAATGAGAATAAAGTCATTATGTCCAGTGTCAAGAGCTGGCAGGAGGAATATAAATCCCCCCAGCATTGGGCCATGGAACAGTGGAACTGTGTTCTTAGGAGTGACAGAGCTCCAATCAATTTGAACTAATCATCCAACATCAGTAAAGGAACTCATTAATGCTGCTGTCAACTTCTTCATAGTTATTATTTACACATTATTACCAGTTTACCCCAGTTGAAGGGGGAGAACTATCATTAAATATCCTTGATTTCAGGAGAAACTGCTGCTACAATTTGGACACTGCATTTTTTTTAGCAGAGCACAAAACAACTGTATTAAAAACAAACAATACTTTTTGAAACCCAGCTCTGAATGTTGTGAATTATTTATATCATTCCTACCAGACACGGCTTCCTAGTTTGGGGAAGAGTGAGGTGTGGTTAAACAGGTGGCACAGAGTGAAAGAGGTGCCTAGCTGTGGTGTAGTGGAAAAGCTAGGGCGTACATGTGGGTTGATCAATGGACGGGGTTAAACAACACCTTTGGCAAAGGTCCGAGAATGTGGAGAAGAAATGGTATAGCTAACATCACCCCCCACCCCTCTTTGTGCCAACAATCCTGCACATTCACTGAGTTAGAGCCAAGCCCAACAGGTTTCTCCATCCTAGACGCATCAGTCTAACAGAAGAACCACCACCTTCATTTTGTAGCTGGACCATCGTTAAGGCAGTCATTGTCTGTGTGCAACCTGTTAGTGGGATTCTGTTGCTTCAACTTGCTCGAAAACATCCCCAAGTGATCTTCCAGCAAAACACCAGCCTCTTCACTGGCGGTTAAACCAAGCACGAAGCCTTTACATCATCCCGCGGACGCACTGTCTTCAAAAAAACGTTAATGGAACGTTTTTCCATCGTCTTCTCGGCGTCGTGGAGCAGAGACATAAACAGCGCAGGCCTGGACCTATAAGACACAACACGCCGCCGTTGGAGCGGCTGAACGTGAGTAAATAAAGAGCGCTTACCGGTCCCCTCCTCTTTAGAGAGACGTTTTTCCACAGCAGGAGGTGGAGCTGGTGAAGGAAGCCCATGGTCGAAGCTCTGGGAGCGGATCACTTATCGGACTCGGACTCGCCTGGGTCAGCTCTTCTCCATCCATCCGTCCATCCTATTTCTCCTCGTCTCGGTTAAACTAACTCTGGCTCTGTGTGTGTGTGTGTGTGTGTATGTGTGTGAAGCCTGAGCCGGAGAACTGTGGGCGGAGACCCAGTAGACTGACAGCTATAAGCGAAGCCCGCGGACGAATCGGTTCTTTATGAATCAATAGAACCAATCCAGCAGGCCGGATAAATTAGATTAGATTTAGATTAGATTCAACTTTATTATCATTGTGCAGAGTACAGGTACAAAGCCAATGAAGTGCATCTAACCAGAGGTGCAAGATAGAGTATATTTACATATAGAGTACAGAGTATATATAGATTATATAATGTATGTATACAGAGAATGAAGGGATACTGGGATGGTATAAAAACTATTATATATATATATATATATATATATAGGCAGGTGCTTTGCTGTGCAGTTGAGGTATTCCACTTGGTTGTTATGTTGTTTCCACATAGGTTCAGTAAAGTTGTTATTTAAACATTACTCACTGAGGTGGTTATTAAAGATACATTGTGTAGAAACTGTACCTTATAATTATAACTTCAAAATCATTGTGATGCTCCACTGACCTGTAATAGGAAAACAGAATCTCTGTCATTGCTATTCTGGGCTCAGCACTGCAGAAACTGCACATTGTGTAACTTTTAGAGGAGGGTACAAAATACCTGTGGGTTCATGTGACTGTCATTGGAGGTGTTTGGCACAGTCTCTGCTGTTTGAAGGGATGTTATGAGGTTGCTATGGTATTTGAAGTTAATGTGCATATGTTTGTTGTTAGTCTTCAAAATCAGAATTGCTTTATTTTGGCTCATGTAACACACTAATAAAAGACCAGGTGTTTACACAGATATTTACACAGTCAAGAGTAAATATGACATTAAACTAACAAAAGTATAAAATAAGTATATAATAGAGTAAAGCTATGGATTCATGAAATAAATGGTTTGTGGTTATTGATTTGGCATTGGCAATGATTACCAGTGGTTTTTCTGGTTTCCCAGGTGGTTATTAGAGTGTCACTAAGTGGACGCTATGGTCTGGCTGCTCAGTTGTAATATTTCTCTAACAAATATAAACATTTATCTTTTATAATTTAATCTACAAGTTAACCTCACTAACCCACACAATAAAACTCCAAACTGTAAAAAAGAATAATCTCTTTGACTTATAATAATTATTAGGATTTCATAAACCAATTTCAAGTGCTATGGTCAAATTGTAGCCTATGTTTGTCAATTGTTTGCAAACTAGCATATTTCAGTGGAAAGTTTATTTGGAATGTTTATTGTTGAAGAAATGTGAAATATGCCATAAAGTTTTCTTTATGTGCATAAAAAACTTTTTCTAACATGTTCAGGAAAGTGGTTTTTTTTTACTGATAAAATCAACAATAACTTGAATTGAATAACTGTGTTCAAACTTTTGCAAGCTTGAATTGAGTCAGTGAATCGTTGAACAGGACACTCCTGTCGTTGGAACGGACGTTTCCTAAGAGTCGGTTCAGCACACCGAATTGAACTTGAGCGGCTGCTGTTGAAAGCAGTTTAGTGTAGTGTGAGTATCCGTGGAAGAGAGGAGAGGAGGAGAGAGCAGAGAAGAGCGCTCGCGGTGGTGTGGAGCTGCTTCAGCTGAATCAGCAGTGATGCTGAGCCTCGTCTCTGCGCCACAGTACCTATTTATACACAGCAACTCGTGCATTAGTGTGGAGGTGGTGGTGGGGGCGTCGTTTACAGCAGCCAGGGGAAGAAACTCCTGTACTCAGGGTTACAGCTCCTTAGAGTTAAGTATTCTGCCTGTGACATCTACTTGATAAACTTGTGATCCAGACCTTCCACAGTAGCCTTGGGTGTGTTGAAACCTTCCTCATTTTTTTAAATGAAAGATGTTTCACGTGCTATTTCAGGTGCTATTTCAGGTGGTTGCTAGGCAGTTGGTCTGGTGTCTCTGGTGGTCGGTAGAATGTGTAAACACCTAGGTACTGGAAACCAATGCAGACATATGGCAATGGTTTCTCTCATTTCCATAGTTCCTAAAAGTATATTAGTGAAACATATGAAGTCCATTGTGTAGTTCCTAAGGAGACTTTTGATAAAAAAAAACCCTAAACCATTTTCACTGTTTTTCTTTAATTATGTACATTGAGAGATTGCCAATTAGAACCCTGCTGATGCCTCAGTCTTATCCTGAGGAGTCCAAAGGGGAACAATTAGCCTCACTCTCTGGGGATGGGAGGATGGCCTCCCCTCTTCCCCATCACACAAGCAAAGTGCAGGCAACTATCGGCTGATGTGCAACTATTGGCTGATGTACAAGATCTGGGCAGTTGGTGTTCTCCTCTAGTGAATTGAGCTGACACAC
This sequence comes from Hoplias malabaricus, assembly GCF_029633855.1. Taxonomy (NCBI): domain Eukaryota; kingdom Metazoa; phylum Chordata; class Actinopteri; order Characiformes; family Erythrinidae; genus Hoplias; species Hoplias malabaricus. The sequence continues at coordinate 14,042,614 of NC_089820.1, read as the reverse complement.
ATCACTGTTTTAGTGGCAGCTGGCTTCACATTTCTCAGGGGAAACAGTTTCCATCACCCTTTCATGTTGCTGGCATGCTGTGTGTGATTGGGGGAGTACTAACAATCATGCAGATACTTGGGATAAAAAAAATTCAAATCCATATGCAGCATTTTGAAATGGAATGCTTAATATGGCAACAATGGGTTGGATTTTCTATTATGCTGTCACAAAAAGAGATTTACATACACATCTGTCTATTAAACTAAAATGAGAAGTGGTATATATATTTTATTATAAATTGCAGAGGAAAATATGTCTACAACAAAACTACAAACAGTTACTGCCCACAGGAGAATGAGAAGAGTCAAAGTACTTACAGATATATGCTAGCCATTAAAAAAATCTTTTTCTAATCTGGATTTAAAAACCTGCAATATCGTCTGGAGCAACCTTCAGAGTTTCTGAGATCTAGAAGTAGCTGTAACACGTTTCTTGTGCAATAATGGTGTCGTACATACATAGATGCATTAGTACATGGCTCTAAGCTGTGTGCACTGGGCATGTGATGTTAATTGAAAACATTAAAGTCTGTCAATGTATTGAGTGTGATTAGACTGTGTGATATTCAATAGGGCAGGTCCAGATGTTGCATGGATATTCGGGGCGATTTCTAGAGCTTTGGGCCATAAGCTGAGGGATTGCTGAGTGACATCACTATTGCGAGGACATTAGAAGCTGAGGCTTATAGGAGCTATGTGTGCATCGCATATTGTGCCCTGTTTGGACTCTTTCAGGGCAGACGTAGTTCCCTGTTCTGCAGGATATTACCTGTTTATTAGAGCTCATTCTCTCTGCCTGGGTTTCTTACACACACACACACACACACACACACACAAAATCACTAGAATGGTACTATGAGGTTCAGAGATTAATCCGAATACCAAATCTCAGATTTCGTATGCTTTTTGAAGAGAGATAGTGAACCCGCTGACCCCTGTGAGAATTGATGTTTTTGTTTGTTTTTCAGCTCCCCCTTGTGGCTAAGAACAATTTGGCACGTTCGCCCTTTAGGCCTGTGCTCCTGGCCTCCTGTGCACACTGGGTTTAAAATAGTGTCTGCCATTGGAATGATTTATGGATTAATATTTGTATTAATTGTGTTTCCACAATTCCAATTCTCCAATTACTTTTTTACATCATGAACTTGAACGAAAGTAAGCTCAACCAATCAGGGTTAAGTATATTTAAATATGATAATAAAGCTTTTATAACCAGGTCACGCATCTACACAAATATCCCAGATGTTTGATGTTCTTGCATTTATTTGTTAATTACAAAATTGTATGTATATTATTTTAGAAATATTTATGTAGGTTTCACTACCAAATAATCTGTAAAACTCCACTTTGGTTGAAATAAAGTGCTGCTAATTCAAAGCTGAGTTTGGTGTTACAGATATTCAGCCATTTATAGAAGAATGAAAGAAAACTTAAATTATGAAGTAGTTATGCACTGTTTTTGGGCCAGATTTCCATCCAATGATTAGACAGCTATAGTTCCACAATTTTAGCTATTAGTCACTGAACAACCCACACCACTGGAGGCCTGTCACATCAGCCAAAAGACACCTGTGCATCCTGGCAACATGCCTTGTGTTAAGGGGAGGACTGGAAGAGAGGGGGCCTATCCAGAAAGCAAAACAAAGTGTGCTCTCTACAGATTCCTGATCTCAGATTGCTGAGATTAAAAATGTAATATAAGTATAAAATGACAGTTGAAATTTACCTGTTTCACCTTTAAAAAGGGCAGAAAGTCTTTTCTATTATTGTGTCACAGTTCACTGTTTTTGTATCCGTTGTATTGGTATCTGAGTGTGGACCCACACCCTTGCCTCGCCACACAGTAATCATTGGTTGAATGTAGAAGGTCTTGACTGCTGCAGGCATTCAGATGAGTTTACTGAAAGGAAGTCTTATCGAATAGTCATCAGTAATGAAACTGCTGATAGCAGATTCCTTTCTGAATAAGGTTATAACACTTAGTTTCCAAAAACCAAACTTCCAGAACAGTTCACTTGCAGGAGAACACAGAATGTTCTCTATTATAAATGTAAGTTTATGCTAAGACAATTTAATTCCAAGTCATGTTGGAATATTTTCATTAATCTGTTCTTCATGACAGTTTCACACTGTGTAAAGGACAGCGACTGTGTCCAAATGCTTGTGAGTATATTAGTCACTCTACTGGTGATTAGAACAGCACATCCACACTGGAAACCCACTGGTTCCTGTCAGTTATCTGCTTGTACTTTGGGCAGGGCTCAGTTGAGTACATTTTGTCAACACACCAGCTTTCACAACAAGAAAAATGGTGCTCTAGGTTGACTCATCCTTTTCCTGTGGAAATAAGATTTAAACAAATTTTTTTTATTATTAGAGTAGCTTGAAATGGCTCCAATGGAGAAAGAAACAAGTAGCCCCTTTGCACTTTGTGGTTCAATTTTTATAAAATTAAACACTAATAAGGAATTAGTGTTAATGGCTTAATCCATATTTGGTAGATTACCTACTCGTAGGATCTGCCTATTTAATGTCATAAATTGTCTCTCTCTCATTTGCTTTCTATCCTGGACTTGTGCTTTTTTTTTGTCATACTTTACCACACCCCCATCTGTTGTTCACAGACGTCTCACCTTTCTCTTGTCATGCCCCCTCATTTGTGTCACATCACTGTCGTTCACAGGTGTCTCTCCTTTCCTTGTGTTCCTTTTCCAGCGCTCTTCTTGTGTATATAAGCCCTGATTAGTCTTATATACCTTTCTGCCTTAGTGCTGTGTTAGCTTCTAGGTTCTTCTCTGTTTAGGGTTTTCTTCTTTATTTATCTCTCTTTAGTATATTAAAATCAGAAATTTTGTGAACATGAAATCATGTGAACAGAAATCATGTTTGTGAACATGAAAGTGATTTGAACTCTAGGCATGATCTTCTCCACAGCATATCATTTGCTTACATATTTTTGACTGCACCTCTCTTTGAATCGTGCAGCCCAGAGACAAATGAAGCCTTCTCTACAAAAGTAACTGCATTAAATATTAAAACAGTGCTGCCACGTGTAAACATATACGTACAGGATTTTCTGACAGCATCTTATGTGACCATAGCTGCCAGTTTCATACACATCTCTTGGGTGTACCATCACGATTCAGAGAGAGGTGCAGTAACAGTCAAAACTGTGTAGAGTTTTAATCTGCTTTTTTACTTTTATATTCACAAATTGTAGCACATTTAAAATTCAGAGATTACAAGTATGACACACTGCAAAAAATTAAATCTAAACAACAAAGTCAGAAAGTCTTAATGTGTAATAAACATGTTTTTTTTAGTTTAAGAACTGTCTTGAGTAGGTTTTTGTGTAAAATAAATCTAGTTTTTAGAAACTTTTTCTAGAATTGTCTTATTAAGAAAAAATTGCTCATTATATGGACATCTTTAAATGATATAAAAATGTGTTTTTGAGACCAGAAGAATTAAGGAAATCTCCACTATATATTAAAAAATTAAAGACAGCTTTACTTGCAACTCCAAATCCAGTGAAGTTGGGACGTTGTGTAAAACGTAAATAAAAACTGAATATGATGACTTACAAATCATTTTCAACCTATATTCAACTGAATACACTACAAAGAAATGATATTTAATGTTCAAACTCATTCATTCATTATCTGTAACCGCTTATCCAATTCAGGGTCGCGGTGGGTCCAGAGCCTACCTGGAATCATTGGACGCAAGGCGGGAATACACCCTGGAGGGGGTGCCAGTCCTTCACAGGGCAACACAGACACCCCTACGGACACTTACTGAGTTGCCAATCCACCTAACAACATGTGTTTTTGGACTGTGGGAGGAAACCGGAGCACCCAGAGGAAACATATCAACATACCAACTCCTCACAGACAGTCACCCGGAGCGGGAATCGAACCCACAATCTCCAGGTCCCTGGAGCTGTGTGACTGTGACACTACCTGCTGTGCCACCATGCCGCTCTAGCTGAATAATGATGCATAATAATTATTAGCTTTGATATTTGCCAAAAGATTAAAACAGATTTTGCATATTAGAACTGGATTTATGTTCTATAGACATATTGGCAATAATATAAGATTAATATGGGATTATGGTTCTGTAATGAGAATGGTTATTGAAAAATCTGTAGGTGTGTCTAAGGTGTATGTAGGTGTGGTCTGTAGGTGTGTCTAACAGAGTGGACAGTGTTTGTAAACTCCAGTCTGATCCACTTGTACCAACACAACACACCACCACAATACCACTGTCACTGTAGCAAACCATACCTGCTCTGTGGTGGTCCTCTGGAGGTCCTGAGCAATGAAAAACAGGGTGTATTTGGGCAAGCAATCTGTAACTGTAGAACTAGAAAGTGCTCCTGTGTGGACAGTGGAGCTGAGAGTATAGACAGTGGGTATAGAAACAAGAAGAAGCAGACGGTTACATATTTAGATGTTGTAGTATGTACAAATAAAAAATTGAACTTTAATCTAATTTTTTGAGCAAGAATTGCAGTAGTTTTAATCAGTATTTGATTAATGCTGGGATTCTTCTAGTGGCAGAGTTGTTTTATGCAGTAAAGCCAAAAGAATTCACTATTGTAACCCCCCATATGTATACAGTATACTGCACACAAATATCTTTTTTATTATTATTATTAGAGCCAAACATGATTGTTTATTTTGGTAATATCTTAATTGGCAACACTGATATTAAAAATGGCTCATTTTAAAAAAAAGTCATTAGTCGCCAGAATTTTTTGGTCATCTTTTGACATCATAATAATGGAAACATTGGAAAACCCTAAACAACTACTGTATTAATAACAAGGTAAAAGAAGTGGCCAATATATCCTAATGTTTTTTAGAAATATTTTTATTTAATTTAGAAAAATATATTTATTTTTTGTGGATTAGAGAAAGAATCAGGATTAAAGGATATATTTTCTTAAATTAGTTTCTAACATAATGAATGTCAAATTATGTAAATATAATTAGAACTACTCAGTTGTAAAATATTATTCTTAGAATGTTTTAGACCCTCTCTAAGGGTGAAGAGGGTATTGACGGTTCCACGCTTGTGTTCAGATACGGCAGTGGTTTCCGTTTGGGGTGCCCTCAGTTATGTTTTAACGGTCACAGTACTGCACATTAATTTCACACTTGTGCCCTCCCAAATGGTACAGAGCAGTATCAGTCATTCTGTTGCATTTGTTACAAACCTATTAACCACAGACACACAAACTCACAATATACAATAAAGTGGCAATACAAATTATGCAACCTCAGAAACTGGTGTCTCGCTATGCATTACATTTGCATAACAGCAAAATGGTGCTGTAATAAGCATTAAAATGCTTGTCATGAAGGGGTTGAAAAATTCTGAGTCTGCAGCAATCATTAAAAGTGGCATTTTGTGTTGAATTTGGAAAACCACTTTGTTAGTTGTGTTGAGCAATTTAAATTGTTCTTCTTGATCCGCTTATTGCAAACATCTGACAATTTGTAAATCTTGCAGTGGGGGGATGAAAAAGTTTCATAGATATACAATGTCAATTCCAGAAATATTTGTTAAATATAATATAACCATAAATGTGTGATTTATTAATTCACTTAAAAATGTTTTACCTGTTTTTCTTTAAAATCTTCTTTAAATGAAGATTTTCTTCCTTATTTAAATCTTCTTTGAGAAACAGCAGAGCTGCAAAAGCTACTACTGCTTTACATCCTTCCACTGTGAGAATATAACTCTGTACTATGGGCCACAAAAAAGGTGTAGTTGTCTCCTAAAAATAAAAATAAACGCCAAAAAAAAGGTGATAAGAAAGGGTGAGAAATAACATAAAACCACATATAAAAAAACATGTTTGTTGAAGAGGTGTGTGTGTGAATTTAAAAATACATTCACAATTTTGCCCATTCAAGTTATTAGCAGAAATGTTTCTTTACACACAAACACACACACACACGCACATATATAATATATAAAAATAATTTCCTGTTTTATACAAACCTTTATTTAATGCCAATTTTGTTTTGATATATATATTTAGAATGATTAAAAATACTAAATGCCTCTTCATTGCTAATTGTTCCTTATTCATATGCCTTTGTTTATAGCTTGATTATGTTGTTTTTGTATAAATGAAGAGAGTGTTTTTGTGCAGGTGAAATATAAAACAGTAGAGGAATTGCAGAAAGGTGGGGCAGGACACACACGGTTATAAACTATACAAGGGGCATCTCAGTGTGCATTAACCCTTCAGCCTCAGCTCCACAGCATTGTCTTTAGGTATGTAAGTACTTAATATATTTGTAGAAACATTTGGGAGTATGCCCTAGAATTTGCAATATATAACCTCTCTGCTCTGAATATATAACCTGTTGCTCTGTTCTTCTGCATGTTGTGCAGTGTGCCTTTTGTATTTATCATATTTATTGTATTGTTTTCTGCTCTTGTGTTTGCATCTTTGCACTTTAATTAGTGTTGTGTTTTGTGTTGCTTTATTTTGCCCCATGGACAAAATGATTTTATGTCTTCCCATGATTTTTAACTCTCTGATAACTTGTGGCAGGGGTGATGGCTTTGGTGCTATATAAAGAAATTGGCATAAAATATTCTCAAATTAGTTCTGGAGAATTGTTTTAATTTGTCTTTTGAAATTATGTATGCCCACCAATGTTTTGTGTATTATTGTTTACCACCGTCAAAGGCTTATTAAAGCACATTGTTAAAGGAATTAGCTGATTTACTGTCAGATGTGGTTGTCAGGTTTTATTACTTGGTGATTTTAACCCATAAGAGCCCAGACTCATTTCACCATAAAGCCAATTTGAGAAATATAAAACAGATACTTTTGCACATTCATTGCAATATTCTGTAGGGTTATTATCATTTGTATCTATAATTATTACTATTATTTTGAATCCCAATGTAATCTAAACATCACAACAACCCATTTTTTAAATTGTATTTCAACATTTTGTTATTGAAATGGGATCAGAATGGAACACACCTTTTAAGAACTTAAATTTGCTTTTTAAAATAAGCATTTCTATTGTCTCTATGTACTCACAAGCACACCGTCATTTTGTAAATGTCACATGCAAAAAATTCAAAATTTACCATGTGACTGCACCCAACATCTTCAGTAAAGGTCACTTAGTCACCTCATAGTTTAAAGTGAAGGGGGTCTGGGCTGTCCGCTCGGTTTGTTTGACTTTGTAGTCTAGTGATGATGAGACGAAGCTTCGTGATAATGTTAAACCTTTCCAGCCAATGTGTTGCAAAATAAAAAAATTAAATAATAATAATAAAAAAAAGTTAATTTGTCAAGTCTTCAGCTGGATATTACCAGACTCATGGGGTCAAACGTATGTATAGGCCGGTGTAAACAATTACACAACACTGTTACAGTTTAGGTCAGTAAATGCTGATAATAATGATTTATATTTTATATAAGTGTCTGCATGTGTTTGATAATAAATATAATTTTATTGGACGTGTTAATATAATATGTATTAATTTTATTATTATTATTATTAATAATATCAATTGAAAGTCAGTGATGTTTAAATGGGCTATGAAGGGGAGATTTATACTATGTATGATATTGAGGCAGCACTGTGGCCTCCCACTTTCACAATCACACAATCACAGTGTCCATAAACTGTAAAAAAAATAAATAAATAAATAAATAAATAATCTGTAAAATTTACAGAAAAAAAACAGCTGTATATAGTAGTGACAAATGAGAGAACGGACACTAAGATTTAGCCATACTGCATATATATATATATATATATATATAGCCCTTTTTTGCTTAAACTGCATACTATTAGAACATTTTACTTTTTTGTCACGTCACCTGTTGTTGTTTATTAATATTAATAATACTTATTATTAGAATTATTGCTGATAATGATTAATTATTTTTTAATGAATAATTCAAATTTCCTCACAAAATGCAAAAATGACATTGGACTTTGCAGAAGTTAAATACAACTTTATTAAATTTGCATTCCTTAAAGGAACAGGAACATCTCTCACACTTCTTATTGTCTTTCATGTTTCTTTCATGGCACGGTGGCGCAGCAGGTAGTGTCGCAGTCACACAGCTCCTGGAGGTTGTGGGTTCGATTCCCGCTCCGGGTGACTGTCTGTGAGGAGTTGGTGTGTTCTCCCCGTGTCCGCGTGGGTTTCCTCCGGGTGCTCCGGTTTCCTCCTACAGTCCAAAAACACACGTTGCAGGTGGATTGGCGACTCGAAAGTGTGAGTGAATGTGTGTGTGTGTCTGTGTCTGTGAAGGATTGGCGTCCCCTCCAGGGTGTGTTCCCGCCTTGCGCCCGATGATTCCGGGTAGGCTCTGGACTCCCTGCGACCCTAAATTGGATAAGCGGTTACAGATAATGGATGGATGGATAAAAACAGAGTAACTCTGATCAACAAAATAAAATTTGAGCATTTAAATCATAATAGCCGTTGTGGAATAGGTTCAATACGTTAGTACACGGGATTCTGAGCAAGAGCTCAAGCACTCATATAAAATTAACTTACAAATAAACAGAAATAAATGCTCATTTATTCTGTTTTATCCTGAGTAAACAGATACCTAATTTTTTTTAGACGAAACTACCTCAATATCTACATTGATATCGTCAGACTTTGCAGGTATTTCAGCGTTTTAAAACAGCAAATCACAGAGAGTATTCGCGTTTATTTAAAATCCCCACTGTCTCTCCAATGCTGAGCTGCAACATGGATTACGCATGCGCAGTCCAAAATACATTGGACACTGAGTTGTCACTTAAAAATTCCTTAGCCAATGGGAAGGCACCCCTGAGAAAACCCGCCCACGCGAGAGGTTTGTGCCAAAACTGGTCGCAAAATTCAGGGATCAGGCGCACAGAACTGAGAGAGCTCGCGCATAGAACGCGTGCAGCTCGCGCACAAAACTCAGAGAACACGGGCAGAACGAAGCACTCGCGCACAAAACTGAAAGAGCACGCGCAAACGTCATGGAGCACAAACGTCAGAGCTGGTTATTTTGTTTGCAAGTTATAAGTTTTATGTTTGAGATTATTTTTGTGCGATTGGCACAAATCTGAGTCCATATGTTCTCGCCTTTGGCTCTGACTCTGGACCCACCGCGACTCTGATTGGATAAGCGGTTACAGACAGTGAATAAATGAGTTTGATATTGGAAAAGAAAGTGTGCAACACATTTAACATGAAAACACATTTGAATATGTTTATATTTAAATAATGAATTTGTATTTTTATGAAGACAGAGCTGTTTTTCAACTTTCAAATAGCTAGGGCGGTTTATTTTTAATTTACGTGTTCATGAGTTCTTAAGTCTTTTCCTGTGTGCGCTCCTGCTGTTTTTTATATAATTAGAAAAATCGCTTTAAATATTTCAAGTATTGATTGATGAGCACATTTGCCAAACGAAATCAATGTAATGGGTCTTGTTTCATTAAAAAATAAAAAACAATTCACGAGTTCATTTTATTTTTACAAGGGTGATAACTCTATTTACTTTTCCTTTATCATATTTTCATTATTAATCCATGAAGATTTATAGAGATTTGCGCAGCAAGTATGTGTGAACATTCCCTTTATTTTACCGTCATTCATAAAATCCATAACTCCGAATAAGGAGCCAATTTCAAGCTGCGAATAAGAAGCAGTGAATAAGGAACCAAAGGGGGGCCGCGAATAAGAAACTAACTTCAGCGTCGTGTGAAACGAGTTGGTAAGATGTTATGCACCACTAATTTTAAAAGAAACTGCACCAGGGTTAAACCGTTGGTAATTATAGGAAAGAAAAAGCTGAGCGAAAAGGGAACCTATATAACTGCAAGCTTATTGTTTTAATTTAAAATATATTGTATCTTATTTTTAATTCACGTTAGGAATGTGAGCGGGGCTTTTTTAATCGCATTTCAGCCTAAGCATAACCCCATTCTTATTTTTTTTAAGTTAATCATCTTATAAATGGCACTTCCTCGACATTCAGTTCCTAAGCATACTCAGCAGAGACCTGAGTTAGTCCTGTTTTACCCGCGATTTTTTCAGCCGTGCTCCCTTCCCATTGAAATACAGTTCTTTCTACACAAGTGAAACCAGTCTCACAAGATTTTGTTTCTATTTTGAAAGGCTTGCATCCTCCTCCTGCAAATTTGTTGTTATGCCCTCAATTTTTTAACAGGTTTTTGAATAACTTATTTTAAACTTAATGGAGAGGAAGACAACGGAGCAGCAGGGCTGTTTCTTAATGCCTCTTCATTTAAATTTGCAGCCTCCAGAAAGAGTTCAGGGCAGCCTTTCGACATTTTGCCCTCTTAAAACTATCATTACTAGACAGACATATGAATCAAACGTAAATGACCTATCTGTCTTCCCTTACTGCCCAATCTAGCCAATCAATCTGACTGGATTCGAGGTAGGCCCGCCCACTGACTAATGATGGATGATGTTTAAAGATTAATTTATTTCATAGTGTTAGAAATAAATATATACATTTTAAAATAATTAATTAATAATTTAAATAATAGAAGTTATAAAGTATTTAAAATGCACATTTAAATAATGATTAAATCACAAATTAATTTAAGCTTTTATTTATTAATAATTAAATGACATATTTAATTAATTCTCCTTTTAATTAATTATTTCTTTTTTCATTTAATTATAAAATATTGCCATAAAACCCCTCCATACACCGTAGCTCTTAAAGAGAGATAACAAACCAACACATAACAGAAGCAGAACAGAACAGAAACATAGATGTTTAATTCCAAATCACTCCATATGAATGTAGTGCACTATGCAAGTCATAGAATCACTGTATCTAGATATTAATAGCACATTTATATTTTATATAAGGGTGGCGCAGCAGGTTGCGTTGAAGTCACACAGCTCCAGGGACCTTGAGATTGAGGGTTCAAGTCCCGCTCCGCGTGACTGTCAGTGAGGAATTTGGTTTGTTCTCCCTGTGTCTGTGTGGGTTTTCTCTGGGTGCTGCAGGTTCCTCCCATAGTCAAAAGAAAACACACATTGGTAGGTGGATTGGTAACTCAAAAAAGTATCTGTAGGTTTGAGTGTGAGAGTCGCCTTGTTAAGGACTGGCGCCCCCTCCAGGGTGTGTTCCTGTCTTGCACCCAGTGATTCCGGGTTGGCTCCAGACCCACCATGACCCTGAACTGGAAAAGCTTTACTTTGTATTTAGGTGTAATGCATTGTAAAGCACTTTTTACTTGTTCTAAAAAGGTGCTATATAAATAATCATTTACTAATTTAGATTTACTTACTTACTCTCAACAGGAAAGAACTTACCCGCTGTGGTTAAGCTGGATGACCATTTTCTCCATGGGGTATTTACGGTGTTCAGTAGGTGCCCTTATTTTCCTCAGCTTCATCTCTCTAATGCTACATCTGCTGCTTTTCTGGCAGCTGAAACCCAACCAGGACCATGTGCGTCCCCAAAATCTGACCATCCTGCTGTGGCAATGGCCTTTTGGAGTATCCTACAGCCTAAAGGGAAATGTTTGCTGGGAAATGTTTAGCATCCCTGGTTGCTTCCTTAAAGATAATCAGTCTATGTTCTCTCATGCTGACGTGGTGGTTTTCCACCACCAGGAGCTTTCAAATGGTTGCTCAATGCTGCCGTTACATCTGCCTCGTCCACCAAGGCAAAGGTGGATTTGGTTGTCACTGGAGCCTCCACTCAACAACCACAATCTCAGTGCCTTCAATGGCTTGTTCAACTGGACCATGAGCTATCGCAGTGATGCAGACATCTTTATGCCTTATGGAAAGCTAGTCGCAAAAAAGAACACGAGCACATACTTTATCCCACAAAAACAAAATTGTCTAGTGGCCTGGGTGGTCAGTCACTACAAAGACCAACAAAAAAGGTCCAAGGTATACCAGCAACTTAGAAAACACATCCCGGCTGAGTTGATTGAAGTATATGGTCACTGGACCCAAAGACCACTGGCTGACAAAAATTTACTCTCAACTATATCTCGGTGTCTCTTTTATCTTGCCTTTGAAAACTCAGAGCACAAAGATTACATCACAGAGAAGCTGTGGCGCAACTCTCTGCAAGCAGGAAGTGTCCCAGTGGTGCTTGGACCTCCTAAATCCAACTACGAGCGTCTGTTGCCCTTAGATGCCTTCATCCATGTGGACGACTTCAGCAGTGCCAAGGAGCTTGCTGGTTTTCTACAACATTTGGCCTCTGATAGAAAAAGCTATGAGGCCTACTTCAGATGGCATGACAGTCATGAAGTGAAAACCTACACAGACTGGAGAGAAAGACTGTGCACAATCTGTTCAAATTACCACAAGCTACCTATGCACAAAGTCTACCAGGACCTGTATGGCTGGGTCAACAAGTAGAATCACACTTGATGCAAAAGATGATTTTGGTCTAAGACTTTTATTGTTTAACCATTTCATTGTTATCCATAAGTTCCCTTAATCAAACATCTGTGACATGCTTTGGTCAAAAAGCTCCTGTCCCTTTAAACGTAGTGTCAGCCATAGATGCTCCACCCATAAGGTGATGGAGAGTCTGGTGCTACATTCATGTGTAAGTCGGGTGGTAGATTCCTCAGAGGTCCAACTTGTTTCCTCAACTTGGTCGCATTCATGTGGTTTTTGTGGGAAGTTTTTTAAAAAGCATGGATGCTCTCAAGAGTTCCTGATTTTAGCCCTGTTTTTGAACATAAATATAGCAGAACAACATGAATTAAGTACAAATTGTACATTATTATTTGATATTTAATTGCTAATGGACTGTTCCGCCATGTTGGAAACAAGGCTTACATCACAACTTGGGTAGTTCGTGCTGCATTGAAAATTTTCAGAGGGTGTTCATGTGGTGTCTCCTGGTGGAAACTATTTTCCAACACCACTTGAATGCAGCATGATACTTACAGTGCACAAAGCTGGCCTCAATGTCTGGATTCTGCCATTGCCTTGCATTCTGATTGGCTCTCTGTACATCCGCATATACGCACTTCCACATGCATCAATTGTACTGGCTCTTACTGGTCCATCATGAATCCCCTCCTTCTACATGTCAAGCCAAATTAGCAGACTTGTTATTGGTCCTTTGCATGTCAGTCAAGTTCCTTTTCCTGCAGTAATAGACAGTTCTTGGCCTCTTTAAATGGTGAAAGTTACCAGATTCACCCTAGAGAATCTGGCAATGCGAGACTACTTTAAGTGAAACTGACCCACAGCACAATTCAGTGTGAGAGCCCAAAATTGAGGAGCAGAAGCTCTTGTTTTAGCCATTTTTTCTCTCTGTTTTCTTTAATATCTGTTATTGTTTTCACCATATTTCACTTTCAATAATTTATCATTTATCAATAATTTATAATGTAATGTTGTATTTACTTTGCTACACTTGACCTCGCCTTTTCTCAGTCACAAAAACATAGGTCAAGTGCTGTGATTGGAGAGGCTCAGTTAACACAAGCTGGAGAAATTTAGACGAGGAGGCAGGACAATTCTGAAACACAAAATTTACTTCTTTTTTTCCCACATTTTCCCACAGATTTATGCAGATCACAAAATTGAACTGGTCTGTTTAATTTTATTTCAGTTTGCAGTTTGGCAAGAGTGCCAGTTCCCCAAATGAATGTGCACATGTGCAATTCTCAAAATGATGTGCACATGCACTGAAACAGTAATTTATTTTCATAATGTTACTTTCAAAATGCCACAGTGCTGGACTGTCCTAGATCTACACGAGGCAGGTTAAAAACATGGTTACACCCTCTGCCCTTTTGTAAAAGGGAAATGGTAACAGTTTTGCATTTAAGATGCTAGCAGCACAGAAGATATATGAATTAATCTGATATTTGTTAAATCCATGCAGATACCAGAGCCCAGTTGGTCAAGTGATTTCAAATTGAGCGATAACATTTGCAAAAACCAAACCAAAGAATAAAAAATATCCTTTTTCATCTGTACAATTAAGTTTTTGGTGCTTTAACAATTATACACGTTTGTTATAATAATGCAAAAGCATAGTTTACATAAATATCAATGAAAGCTCCTTCAGTTTTTGTTATAATATACCTTATAACATATTATACCTATACTTAACATCTTTAACAACTTCTCAAAATCACTGTGTTGTTGGTTCTTATGAAGTGAGTGATTTGTAGCTGCAAAAGTTCCCCTTTTTCTCAGAGGAGGTGGGGAGAGTAGTCTGAGTTTGTTGGAGATGTTTGCTTGTGAAACTGAAAAGGTTGTTGACTGCATGTGAGTCAGAATAGACTCTGTCCACACCAGCCATGGGTGTGTGCACATGCAATAGTTTAAATAGAACATCTCTTTATGAGAATATGTAGTTCCCACAATGAGTGAAGGTGTCAAGAAATGACTTGAACAATTACATAACGTGTAGCAACTTTATACTGTAAAAAGGATTTTCATATTAAAACTATTCGGAAAAAAAGATTATTTCAAGAAACGAGAAGGTTCTTTAAGGCAAGGGGTGGGGGGGACTCTAGACCTGGACTGCAGGACTCCACAGATGGAAATTGTATTGGATGTTAGATCAGATGGAGAAGGAGCTGCAGGCCCTGTCCTCTAAATACTTTCACCACACCTAAAAAAATTTAAAAATTCTTTAGGGAAGCAAAAGTGGTTTCTGTATTGTGTCACATCAAATTGTGTCACACCACAGGAGAAATGCTAGCACAGTATCCGTAGTTTCAGGTGCTGCACATCTTGATGGTATGGTGTGGTATATGGGGTACAAAGATAGTGGGGCTATTCTTCATCAATGGAAACCTCAAGGCCACTGGATATATGAAATTGCTACATGATGATGTGTTTTCCTCTTTATGCACTGAAGCTGGCACGTTCACTGAGTTTTTCCAGCAAGGTGGTGCACCACCACATTATGGGCGTCAGGTCCGAGCATTCCTAGATGAACAGTTTCCTGGAAAGTGGATTGGTCGTTGTGGGCCAGTTGAATGGCCCCCAAGGTCTCCCGATCTGACCCCCTTAGACTTTTATTTTTGGGGTCATCTGAAGGCAATTGTCTGTGCTGTGAGGATACGAGATGTGCAGCACCTGAAACTGGATACTGGAAGCCTGTGCTAGCATTTTTCCTGCGGTGTTGCTATCAGTGTGTGAAGAGTGGGAGAAGAGGGTTGCATTGACAATCCAACACAATGGGCAGCACTTTGAACACATTTTATAAGTGGTCAGAAACTTGTAAATAACTCTCTTGTAAATAGAATAAAGTTACATTAAAACCAATTGTTTTCTTGTGAAATTCCCAATAATTTTGATGTGTCACATGACCCTCTTCCCATTGAAAAAACAAAAGTTGGATCCAAAATGGCCGCATTTAAAATGGCCACCATGGTCACCGCCCATCTTGAAAAGTTCCCCCCTCCCATATACTAATGTGCCACAAACAGGACGTTAATATTACCAACCATTCCCATTTTATTAAGGTGTATCCATATAAATGGCCCACCCTGTAATATAGAGACATTGCCTGTTTCTTACAGATGACTGACCTTCACTTGATATAAAGAGCCCATAGTCTCATATTTCTAGGGTGACCAGACGTCCTCTTTTACCCGGACATGTCCTCTTTTTTAGATCTCTTTTTTAAATCTTCGGATTGGACGGTCTGACTGTAGAGCTACCGTTATTGGTCAATAACCTTCTCTGTAAACATTTAATTGGTCAGTCTGCACGTCAGTAGTCGCCCACAACCCCCCCCCTCGGAGTCATGTCCTCTTTTTCACCATCTCAGGTCTGGTCACCCTACATATTTCTCCTTTTGGTTTGACTCATTTTTCATGCGTGAGTTTATGTATCTGAAAGTCATTCGTTTCATTTTGACCTCTCTCTACTACTTTGACTTAAAGTGAGAGTGAATCAATGGGGGCTAATCTACTGTAGGTGAAGATGAACTGCCATGTAGGTGGGTATATATATCTTAGCTTTTTTGACATGGGCTCTTTTTCTGCAAACAGAAACTGGGCTGGCCATCAGATCTTTCTGCTTCTCTTCCTGAAAAGAAATATTCTCAATGTGACCCACTGTTCTCACCTAGTGGTCAAAGCTAACACTACATAAGCACTTGTACTGTGCTTTTTAATTCTGATTTATATTAAAGAGAAACATCTCAGAATCATTAACACACTGGTGCAGCTGCTCTGTAACTTCACACACAGACACACCACACACACACATGTGAAAACAACATCTGTTGAATGAGTGTAATGAAATGAAAATAAAATTGGTTACTGTGAGAATTCCACTATTAATCATTTACCAGATGTAACCAGGAGTTTTGAATATAAACACAACCTAGATCTCAATGAATAAATTTTGAATATGAAAATTCCAAAGTCTTTATTCATTACATAGTGGAGAACAACAATAAAAATGATCAATGTAAATCAAAATGATCCCATGGAGGTCTGGATTTGGAATCATACAAATTACAGATTGATCCAACTTCAGTGGAAATTCCTCAAGACAAGTTAAAATGAGGCTCAGTAGTGTGTGTGGCCTCCACGTGCCTGTATGACCTCCCTACAATGCCTGGTCATGCTCCTCATGAGGCAGTGGATGTTCTCCTGAGGCATCTCCTCCCAGACCTGGATAAAAGCATCAGTCAACTCCTGGACAGTCTTTGGTACAAGGTGGGTGATGTCCCAGATGTGCTTCATTGGATTCAGGTCTGGGGAAGGGGCAAGACAGTCCATAACATCAATGCCTTCATCATGTAGGAACTGCTGACACACTTCAGCCACATGATGTCTAGCTTTGTCATGCATCAGAAGGAACCCAGGGCCTACTGGACCAGCATATGGTCTTACAATGGGTCTGAGGATCTCATTTCGGTACCTAATGACAGTCAGGGTACCTCTGGCTGGCGCATGGAGAGCTGTGAGGCCTGCCAAAGAAATACCTCCCCACACCATTGCTGAGTGTTGCAGGCAGCAGAAGGTTCTTCACAACATCTCCAGACTCACATCTATCACATGTGCTCAGCGTGAACCTGCCCTCATCTGTGAAGAGCACGGTGCGCCAGTGGTGAATCCGCCAATCTTGGTGTTCTCTGGCATATGCCAATCGCCCTGCACGGTGTTGGGCTGTAAGCACAAGCCCCACCTGTGGATGTTGGGCCCTCATACCACCCTCATGGAATCTGTTTCTGACAGTTTGCGCAGAAACATGGATATTAGTGGCCTGCTGGAGTTCATTTTGCAGGCCTCTGGCACTGCTCCTCCGGTTCCTCCTTGCACAAAGGAGGAGGTAGTGGTCCTGCTGCTGGGTTGTTGCCCAGGGCTAATTGACTCTCGTTTCTACTGGTTGTCTGTTCCATTTGCACAACAGCAGGTGAAATTTATTCACGGTCAGTGTTGCTTCTTAACTGGACAGGTTGGTTTTACAGAAGTGTGATTGACTTGAAGTTACATTGTGTTGTTTAAGTGTTCCCTTTATGTTTTTGAGTTGTGTAGAAGAACTGGATTGAATCTGATTCTATTTTATCAAAATCTAGGTTATTTAAGGAGATTCGCTGATTTCAACAATCTTGGGAGACAAAGCTAACAACTATTAGTGATTTTGTGTATTTGTATTTGATATGTGCATTATCTAAGCCATAAGGTGTTAATCAATGTTTATCTATTTAGTTTCTTGTCTGTTTACTTTAAAATAAAGCCAGCTAAGAAACAAAAAAAAAATCTAAATGCGCAATAATATACACTGAACTCATCAACAATCATGAATAATAGTTTAAATATAAATAAGACATTTCAGTTAAATAAACATCTATAAATAATAAATAATGAATTTTATAAACCTGAATCAATTCTCTTTCCCTGAGTGCACTCAGTCCCTACCGCCCCACAACACAAAGTCTTTTGTCGCTGATCCCATAGATGCTGGATGCCTGAAAGCTGAAGGCGTGCTCAGCAATGAGCAGACGATGCGATGACGAAGACTCCGCTCAGGGAGGATAGTAAAGCAGTACAGTTCATAGCGCAGTTCCAAATCCCCTCAAAACATTTAAACAGGATCTGTCCATGTAGCTTATATGAAAGTGAACAGTCTTCTTTCTCCATTTATTTCTGCTCATTTAAAACAATCTTCTAGAGGTAGGCATCAAAATCATTTGGAGTCTTTGTTATCTACACTGCTACTGAAGGAGCTACAGTTTGTTATTTGTTTTTTTTTTTATTTGTTTTGAATTATAATAAACAGTAACTGACTAACTGACAAAACATTCTAATGGCTATATTTAAAGGGACAGTACAGCACTTTGCTTGTGCACTAGACTGCATTCTATTTTAGTGTATTATGTTATAAACCACACTGACATGGTTACACAGACAAATCGTTTTTCTAAGTTCAAAAATCACACACAGCAACTGCATGTACAGGACAATTTTATTAGCATGACACCACAAGTGACATACAGAGAGCCACTTCATTATGAGCCAAAATACTAATTAGAAAATTGTTAAGTATCCTTAAAATGTGACAAAAAGTGATTATCAGTATCAAAACTGTTTTTATATAGTACTGAGCAAAAGAGAGAGACCAAATGAATGTGTTTGAAGTTGCTTCTCACTGTCCAAGTAAATTCAACGACTTCTAATCCTATCTTTGGAAGTTTGAAACACTACCAGCACATTTCTGTAAGAAACTAAAAGCAAGACTTATCAAACAAATGGAAGGTATAATAAAATGAAAACTGAGCATAAAAAACAAACAGAATAATCTTCTGTAAAATTTGCTGTGAAATGTTTTCTGCTTTTTAACTGTTTCGAATGAAAATTAAATCACTGAATCCTGATCTCTGACTTTTGCAAAGTACTGTAAATTCCTTAAATATAACTAAAGTAGAAGTGTAAAAATACAATAACACAAACAAACAAGAAACAAAGTGTGCAAAAATAAATCACTTTCTACTGAATTACTCAAATGAGTTATAAAATTGTGAATATTGGAAATCTATTATATAAAAAAAGCCAAAATCAAGACATATTAAGATAAATAACAGAAAAGACATTCAAAATAGCTTCTGTATTTGTGGTGAAATGCCCACATCTTTAGGTTCCCTGTATATGACAGCAGTGTTGTAAGTCTGAATCTCTATTATTGAAGAAACAACTCAGTCTCAACATGGTTTCATTCATGGTTTGATAAAGGGAGTTTACAGGGGTAGGTGAAAATTGCGTTAAATATGAAATACCATATTATATAAACCTCAAGGAATAATCATTCCATATTTAGAAATGTACTTATTTTGTACTAGAAGTAACAGTAAATATTTTAAGCCACTCTGTTTCTAATAGCATAAATATTAGCAAAGTGGCTTTATAGAAAAAAAAGTGAAAAACATTGAACTGAACTGACCTTTTAAATTTCCATATAGTTCAATATTAATGGTGTAAACAAATTAAGTGTAACGTTATAGGCTTCGCTTTAGAGAAAAAAACGGATGTGTTCTCAGTATCGGTGTCAGGAACATCGGAAAGAGTTAATTTCCTCTGACATTGTTTTATTATAGTTTAAAGCAGCATTTCTCACCCCTGATTTTTAGGGGTTGATTTTTTAGCCTTGAACCTAAGAAATTTAAATTATCATCACAATGCTTGCAATTTGAATGTAATTTTGCACACGGATTGATGACCAATTATGCATATAAAAGAAACATATTGAAAAGTCTTAAAAGAACATAATGTGCATTTTATATCCTCAAATATCTTATCAATGTATTGATATTGTATTACAAATATTTTTTTAAATGCCATCTTATATAAAAAAAAATAATAATAAATAAAAGCAAATGCCATCTTAAATCCTAGTGCCTGTAAATGTCAGGTGGTATAAACTATGTGAGTTGGCAATACTGAAAACAAGTATGCACTAGCCGTTGTACTTGGAAATCCATATTAACATTTGTCCTTGAATTCAAGTTCATGCATTCATTTTTTTTCTTGTTTTTTTTTTTTTTTTTTTTACAAATGAATTCAAAATATAAGGTTTCCTGCTCACCTGGCATTGTACCATAAAAATTACAATCATATAAGTGTTTATTTTTTATGAAATACACTGCTTATTTTTTCTTAAAGCATGTCAGAATAAAAATGCCTTGTTTTTGGTTGTCCCATGTGATGTTTGAGGGATGGACAGCCACACCATATTGGATTTTTATAGGTTGGGAGGCATAAAAGTTTAAATTAAATTTTAATTTTGTGAAAAGGTTTGGTGAAAATATTTTCATTTAACAGAGATATTGTACAATAATGTCCTATATTTATTAAAATATTTAATAAGCAAAATGTAACGCTATATTTAAATATAAATATTGCAGTTTAATGAACATTTCATTCACTGTCTATATTATCGAATGCAAGTCTGTATAACTTCACTTGTTATAAAACTATGGAACAAAACCATGGAAAAATTATAAAAGTTTACTCTTCTCTGTGACAAAAAAAAAATTGTATAAACAACAATTTTTTTTTACCAAATTACACCATAATAAAATATCTTTTCTTTTATGTACAAACACAAATATGATGCTCTTTTCTTGTACTCAGCTTGTTTAAATGAGGTAAGAATAGGAAATAATCTGTATCCGATTAGTATCAGACTTTTAAGGGTTAAACATTTCATGTAAACTGTAATTGCTGTTCCAAGGCCATTAATAAAGAACATCTGTCATATCCATAATGTAAATAACATTTTACAGTATTAACATTTTAAAGCAAATAACATCATATTATCAAAATTGCAATTTATAAATTCAATGCACATCTCATAATCAGTAGATGAGAAATCAAATAATAATTCTCTTTATGGTCAAAGGCTTAAACATAACGTTGCACTGCTATAATAAATGTAATGCATCAGGAATTACATACTGTTCTGTTATTGAATTCTTCAGAATTTTACAGAATAGTTGGAATGTGTATTAGCATAAAAAAATAAATAAAATGTACACAGTTTTTCTTAAAAATAATCAAACAGCCAAGATCTGTCAATGCTTGTATCTGAACTTTCAGATAGTAAATCTGTCATGGCTAAATGAGCAAATTTGGTATGTAAATTGTATTTTCCTGTGCATAATTCATTTAAATAATGTATTTCCCTATTTCTGCAAGAAAAAGGCTTCAGCACTCATACATAAAGTATTGTCCAAGGCTATCTTGAAGTATTCATATTAATGAAAGTTCTAAAATCAGTTTGATGCTGTGACCTTGTCAGTTAATGAGGCAAAAATGAAACATATATGTATATAGTAAAAGCTAAATATATAATTGACACCCGGTATTAACAGATTATAGAGGATATGATGTATATGGAAAGAATTATGTGTTCTATGTAGAGCCTCATTGTATGGCACATACATGTGCACCTACGTCACTGCGAAGAGCTGAAGAGTGCGATAGACTCTGACTGATCCCGCTGTTTCTCTGGTAAAGCATGAATTGGCTCTAGATCCACTGTTGGCTTCAGTGCCACTTTTATCCTCTGCAAAAGATTATGCACAATATATAGCATTTCAACAGAGTCATGTAATATTTCATATCATTAATTTTGTAAAAATACATTTTTGAAAAAAGTTTAACCAAAATCAGTATAAGACTGCAGTAAAATAACGCTTATTTTCCATATGTTTATTGAACACTGATTCAACACAGAAGTGTACATGATCTTGTCTATTATTTTGGCATCAAATTTAAGTTAATTAGTTGAAATATTTACATTTACATTTTTCTTATGGTCACTTCTTTTTTTTAGAATAGGCTTTTTAAATGCTATTTGAATAAATCAGCCTCTCTTCACATTAACAATTAATAAGGAATTGGCCAACACAAATTTTCCAAAATGATGAATTACTTGGAATAAAATCCCTCTATTTTAATTTACATTCATTTATGTAAATTCCCATGTACATTTTCAGAGATATACATCAATACCTCAGAATTATTTGTGTGTGTGTTTGTTTATGTACCTGTACTAAAGAGCCTTTATTTCTCCAGATTTCATGTGCAGCCCCCAGTGGGATCCAGATGATGGAGATTAGAGAAATGAACCAGCCCAGCACTTCAGCCCATAGAGGATAGGTGTAGGATTTGCCGTAGCGTGCAGGTGTGTACTGGATTATACTGGAGATCAGAATCCCCTGAACACAGAATGTGTCCTTGAGTTCGATAGTTGCTCTCTACAAAACTGGTACACTTTCTTTTGTCCTATGTTCAACCACTTAATGTCACTGGATCATCTGAATTTTGAGCTAACTGAGCCAAATATGAATAATGCTACATGTTGTAAAGAGAAATGGCAATTAGATTATGATGGAAATGCTTTGGGTTAAAGGTCAGTGTTAGGATGACAAAATTATATGAAATAAAAAAAAATAAAAAGCTTCTGTTCCCTCACCAGCACCAGCATGGGGGAGAGGAACTGCCAACAAACGCGAAAATACAAGTTTGGCCTTTTTCCCAACATGTTCTCCACCATCTTGCAAATCCTCTCCACACCTGTGGATTAGTGTGTGTCAGTGAAAGATATGAAGAAATAGATAAAAAATGATTCAGAAAAGAATGTGTCTCATACGGAGCAAATATATATTTCTGGATTTGTAACAACTGACATCTTACCAAAGATGACTGTGACTGCCAGCACCTCAAAGAATGCCAGAAACATGAGGGAGACGACTGCAGTATAGTGATCCATCAGCTGAAACACATATATACCACCCTACACACAAACACATAGAGAGATAATGTTATTTAATAACGAATATAAACCCCCAGCTACTAATCATCTTTAAGATAATTTTATATTTTCTATGAGGGGATTCAGAACAAAATTAGTACAATAAAATAAATTCAAAAGAATTACCATTTCTGCTTGCATTAAAATATTCTTGCAAGTGATCCTGTGTGTCTCACTCTGCCTTTGATTGTATTTTATGTGTAAAGTAAAATTTACTGACTTAGTAATAAGTGCAAAGGCTGGTCTATGATTGCACTACAAGGTTCCCACCATGCTTAGGAGGGCAGTCCAACTCCCACCTCAAATGGACAGCTCTTATCAGAGCTTACATTCCTGAACCCAAAGGGAAATGTTTGTTGAAGGAGCAGGTGTCTGCAAACTTTGGAGATTTCACTACTGTGTTTCAGTACTGTATTCAGAGTGGTATTGACTATGTTAATTGCTGGGGAAATGTGAGTTTTATGATGTAAGTTGATGTTTTACACAAAGATATAAAAGTTTGTTTACCCTGGTGATGTGTGGAATACCCAGCAGGAATCCCACAGCGCACACGGCCAGCACCAGCAGCTCCTTCCTCTTAAACACACGCAGAACCTTCACCCCGAACCCATCCATGATGCACGTCACTGCCACCTCTACCATCGCAAACTGTACGCACAATCACAGATTAAACAAACCTGTCTCAAAGTCTTTTACTCTTTTTGAATCTAAAGATGTCTGCTGTGTATGTTGATGCATTAACACTTTAGATTTATGTTCTAATTAGATCAATTTTGTTTCTTTGACTCTTTTTATGTACGTATGTAATTAATATGGAAGCACACATTCGTACATTCAACACGCACATTCAAAGGACCCTTTCAATGCATTTGTTATACACCAAAAATGGTATACACTCACTAAGCACATTATTAGGAACACTATAGTACTACTAGAAAAGGGCCTCCTTTTGCTGTCACGAAAGCCTTCATTCTTCATGACATGCTAGGGTGGCAAAAACATATTCTAAACAAGTCTAGAATTATTTCCCTGTGGCACTAGCTTGAAACAGGCAATGTAAACACATTAAAAACTGAATTGTTTTTTTTAAATGTATTGTCTGCCTCCTTCTTTTCCATTTAGAGAACACGAGGGAAAACTCAGAAAACAAACTGGTTCCTTGGTGGTTTAGTAATAAACGGCTTCTGTTGTTGACACGATGAAACTGATTCGAATCTCTACAGTGAACCAAAAGCATGCCATATCTTTCTGAATTACTCTTTACTCAGTTACCGTATTAACCCTTTAACAGTTACAGGTTATCTCATTAAGATTTCATCCAGAAAAACAGTGTCTTGATCTCATTATCTCTTTTTTCTAAAACAGAAGGGTTCTAGTGTTTAACTAATTTCCTTATATTTTAAATATATTTTATATTTTCTTTTCAGACATTGCAAGATACTATGTACTAAATGTTTGTCACTTGATGCAGTCCAGTCTATTAAACACTACTACACTAGATAGATTTAAACATCCTGAAATATATATGGAAAAATAACTGTTTACAGTAGTAACAGTTAAGAAAATTTCATCACACATTTTGTAAACAAAGGTTCCAAGTGTCCTATACTTTCTTTTTTTTTTCCTCACTGACAGTGCATACCTGGGTCATTGTACCTAATACCAGCAGAAATAAACATTACAATTTGTACTAAACTGTCACTAATCTCCATTCTGGTGAATTTTTAAACTGTGCAGCAGGAACTATGTGTGTGCATATGTGATTAATGGACAATTATTACTTACTGCTGAGACCATATTTGCACCACAAGGCCTTAACATGTGCTGAGATATTTAATTGATTTATTTATTTTGTTTAACACCAATTAGAGCAGCAACAGGTTTAAACAGATTACCTTTTTCACAATTTATGCAGAATTCATTTCTGCAGTTATTCCGCAAGGTTTAGTGTGAAAAAAAGTGTATGTGTGTTTCTGCTATACCTCACTGTCCAGGCCAAGGCAGAGCAGCATGAAGAAAAAAAGAGGAGCCCAAAGTTGTGAAATAGGCATAGTGGAGAATGCCTCTGGATATACAACAAACACCAGACCAGGACCTGAATACACACACACACACACACACACACACAAATTAACAGGACATGTGAACACACACCAGCACTAGCTCACAGGTGCCAAAACAACAGGCAACCATCTCTGTTTACAACCTCCTTCACAATCTCCAGTTAAACACAGTAAAGTGATATCAAAGTACACCCATTCAAACAGAAATACAACTCCACAGCAGTTTGACACCGGACATTCAGTACTTCTTCCACACTTAAAAATTCAGTTATCAACAGGTCTGAAACAAAAGAAGACCATCAGGAAGTGACAGCACAATAGTTATATATAAAAAAAAACACAGCAAAACAGACCTGAATCACTCACCCATTATGTCTTATTGTTTACTGGTGATAATAGAACAATAAAATGCTTTGTAGTTCAATATAAATTATTTCTTAGTCATAGCTCAAACAAACTGGATAGATCTCCATCACGTCATAGAATACATGCTCCACAGTCTAACTGTCACAAATGTTAAACAGGAAGAAAGATGCAAGTGTGTTTTGAAACACTGCTACAAAATTGCAGAACCCAGAAATGTGCGCTATTATGAAAATCACAGAATTTCCCAAGACTGTCCAGAATCTGTATGTTTTAAATCTTGGACTTTCTTTCCAGCTCTCCAATTTTTGTTAGGATAAATCATAAAACTGGTAGGGTTATAACTATCTGGAAGAGGACAAAGAGGCTTGTGAGACTGGGATTTGCATATGATTCGACTACATGACATGAAACATCACAATCACAAACCCAGAAAGTCTTGAGTTAAATGAAACTTATACAAGAACCTATTGCATTGTTGAGTGGACTGGTTTATGGCTATGAATATGTAATATAAGGTAGTGTACAGTCCTTTTTGGCTAAGATAAGAGAGGAAAAGGAGGAGAAAGATCAGGTCTCAAGGACAAAAATACATTCTTTTAGTGAATAAACATCTTTCTCTGTACGTCTCTGAACCTGCCAAACTCGCCCACACCTGCTCAGTGTTCTATAATCACTTTGTTGTGTTTCTGGCAATGAGGTCTTTTTAGTGAGGCACATTTCATCAGGATATATCAAAAAATGTGCAGCTAGAATTTCTCACCCTCTTTCTTTGTTAGCAATGTTGGCAGAATGCCTCTATTCATAAAAGCTCAGTGCTATAGAAAAGCCTCTGGAAATCAGACTACTGCATAACATCCATATACAAAGCTGTAAAGTAACACTAAGAAGCTATATCATATAAAGTGCTGTATGAAACTGTTTAATTAATTCTAATACTTCTTATAGCACTACACAGATCAGCCATAACATTAAAATGGCCTCTACACTCATTGTCCAGTTAATCAGCTCCACTGGTGCAGGTGCACTTCACTGGTTTACAATTACAGACTGAAGCACACCTACTGCACTGCACACTTTTTTTTAGCCACATTTTAAATTATTTCTCAGTTGTCAGTGTCTCCGCAAGGCAGGTAATATTTGAGTGGTGGATCATTCATGCTTAAATGGAAAATCACTGATGCCTCATAGCTACAACATCAAAAGTAGAATTGACCAAGAGCCCATGTCATTAGGAGAAAAAAAGGAATAGGAAATATTGCTTTACCATCAGTTGCTATGTCATCCACAGGCAGGTTATGAATGTGTGCCATGTAGCCAATGGCAGAGAAGATCACAAAGCCAGCAAGGATACTTGTAGCAGAGTTAGCCAGAGAGACGACAAACGTGTCTCTATAACGAAACACAACAAATGAACCAGAACCTGTATAGAAATCTTTAAGTAGTTCCAGACAAATTTAAATTTTGGTTTAATCAAACCATACATTTAAACCAAGACCATTTTGGGAAAGGTTTTTGGGAATCATTCTGAAATTCCTCACCTGAGTATGTTGTTGTTGTACTTGTTGTAGCTGGCCATAGATATCATGGAACCAAAAGCAATTCCAATGGAGTTGAATATCTGTGCAGCTGCATTCACCCAAACCTTAAAAAGAAGGTAGGTGAGATTGTAATGTAGGAGACATGACTACATTTCCTGGTTAATTATAATAACATCTTGGGTAGAAAAGATTTAACGAAAGCATGCTCAAGTTTGTACTGTTAAATTGTAATTTCATATGTTAAACTGTTAAGTGTCTGAGGAGTGAATCTTACAGAATTCCTTGATATCATTTTATGGTAAGGTATGCTTTAAAAAGTTATATGTCCACTACATAAGCTTTTCATGACATGGGACATAAAACTACATCCGTTTTCTTAACAATCTCTATTAAATCCCATTAAAACGCACATGTATTTTCACCTCTATTACAGCATTGCCCTATAAGGACAGCCATGTATAACAGTGAAACTGACAAGAAACTGTGTTCACATTTTACATGTTCTTGATCTCAGACACTCAAAAACTGTCATGAAATAGATTCCATCAATGGGACAACCAAGGCAGACTGAAACTCACATAATGAAGAACATTTCTCAATGATCTGGTAAGACGCCTATTTTCCACTGTTGATCAGAATAGATGGCACAAACTAGCTGCCCTGGGTTTGATAAAACTGACTTTTACCAAAGCTTTTATGACATGTAACATTTGTTGGAGGGGCGGCACGGTGGCGTCGCAGTCACACAGCCCCAGGAACCTAGAGGTTGTGGGTTCGATTCCCACTGCGGTTGACTGTCTGTGAGGAGTTGGTGTGTTCTCCCTGTGTCCGCGTGGGTTTCCTCCAGGTGCTCTGGTTTCCTCCCACAGTCCAAAAACACATGGTGGATTGGTGACTAAAAGTGTGTGTCTGTGTTGCCCTGTGAAGGACTGGCGCCCCCTCCAGGGTGTATTCCCGCCTTGCGCCCGATGATTCCAGGTAGGCTCTGGACCCACCACGACCCTGAACTGGATAAGCGGTCACAGATAATGAATGAACATTTGTTGGAATATACCTTTATAATTTTTAATGGAGGTTTATATCAGTTGTTATGAAAGGTGTATGTAGGTGTGGTGTAGCCTGTAATAATTAACAATGGTTTAAAAAGTACTGGAATGGTTCTTTTTGTTGACAGACCACTATTCTATCAGCCTCATGGCTCCAGATCAAAATTACAGAGTTTAATAAAGTACCAAAACAAATTCATCAATCACTGCACCATGTTATCTCACCTGCACTTCAAGCAGCTTGCTCCATTTTGGCATGAGGAAGAAGAGGATGCCATCTTTTGCTCCTGGCAGCTGGACATTGTTGATCAGTAATGCAAATAACATGAAGTAAGGAAACGTAGCAGTGAAATACACAACCTGCAAAGAGAAGTTTTAGAAGTTTTAGTTTGAATCTTTACAACATTACAGTAGTAAGAAACATCTTGTGTTCTAAAGGTTTAATTTGTTTTTTATACAAATTAAAACTATTAAATGACTGATATACCATATAGTATTATTACCACAAGCATCTCCTACCCTGCACACCAGAGGTCCTCATTCTGAGGAGATCCTATGACAACACAGATTTAACTCACCTCCACCTCATCTACCCCTTAAAAAGTCACTCTCTTCCTGACACACATTACACCTGACACACTTTCAAAAATTTGTCTGACAAAAACATTCATTTGTCTTGCAAATCTTCCTGCTTGGTTCATTGGTCCCTAATGTCTAATTTTCCAAAGAATGCTACGTAGGAAAACTGACCTTTCCTGTGGATTTGACTCCTTTGAATATGCAGAAGTAAATGATAAGCCAGGCCAAAGCCAGGAGGCCAAACAACTCCCAGCGGACACCTCCAGCCTCCTCAATACCACTGGTCATCTGCAGTAGCTTATGGCTAAAAAACATCACACAAGTTCCAGTTTTGTGTATTAAAGTTAGTCTGAGATTATCCTATTAATCTTGTTTCAAACAATTGAATTATCACAATTGAAGGGAAGACAAAGAGGTGGACATAAACACAAGGAATGTTTATTTACAAAACAAAAGTACAAACAGAAAATACACGAGCTTCAAATATTAACTACAACTAAACACAAACAAACAGGAAACAACCATGAACTAGTATAGACATACAAAAACACTCAGACACAAAAGCATACATCTATAAACACACAACATCAGACAAGGGAGCGCTGAAACCAAAGGGGTATATATGGAGCACAGACAAGAAACACCTGGGAAGGATAACAAGAGGGCAGGACCACAAAGGAGGCACAGGTGGGAACACTAATGACAGGACAGTGCTAAGGCGGAGCTAAGAGAGGAGACAGGAACCAAAACAAAAACAGAGCAGAAACAGGGAAAAAGTGTAACATAAACCTACAAACCTAATTCCAAAAAAGGAGAGAAGAATTATGGTCAAATTTAAATAAAAATCTGAAAAAATGATTTGTTCATCTTTTTAAAATTAAATTAATTTAAATTAAAACAATACAAAGACAAGATATTGACAGTGATGCCTATTTGGTGTAGGTGTAGAATAGTGGGTTACACCATTGCCTTCTTTGCAGAAGTCTGGGGTGCAATTCACTGCCCACACCAGTCAACTACGCAACACCAAAAAGTGTTCTTGGAAAAAACTCTTCATTTAATTCATTTTCTGTAACATTACTAGAATTTTTAGGTGCTCTAGATAAGACCCAAAAAGTTGTTAGAAAGACAGTTTTAGTCTAGAAATATTGTTAAAGGTCCTGAAAACATCTTTAAAAAGTTGATGCTTCTGCATAAAAGAAGCATGCAGGAAATACCTACTCAAGAAAGGCCTGCCATTTTTGCACAGATTAAGACTCAAGATAATGAGAATGTTTATTTATATATAACTGAAATATTTTTCTTCCATCCCCATATGATTATTAGGTGTTTCAACTTTTGTAGAACATGGTGCAAGAATCAAATTTAAAATGAGCTTTTACAAAATAAATGAATAAATTTACAAAATAAATTAATAAATAAATAAAAACAAAATGTGTTTTGTAATTAAACAACATTTATGAATCACGGCATTATGTTTTTACAAGCATTTCATACATTTTCCAACATATGAATTAAATTTATACACCTGGTACTCACTCGAAGAACTGCTGACTGGCAGACTGAAGGTGGGTGGAGTTGCCAGCAAAGCCGGTGGAGCAGTTACTGAGCTTGTTCCAGGTATTATTGCAGGACTGCCAGGGCAAATTGGAGCCAAAAGAGTTGAAAAGGTAGTACAGAGCCCAGGTCATCAGAACGTTATAGTAGGTTGCCAACACATAGGAAATGACCACTGTAGCTAGTCCCACACCTGGGGACGCACAGGCAGAGGACAGAGTTATATAGCAGACAATGACACCGCTGCCCTTTCAGCATCATAGAGTCCTCCACTGCAGACTGAAAACACTTTAGGGTGGGTTAATACTGGAGCTAAAATTATTTCATGAAGTAGAGCATAAAACTGTCTGTGTAAAATATCTTAAGCTGCAGTTACACTGGATTTTCATGCCTTGATGGGAGGTTCTTGTTTTAGAGACAAATTCCACTCCAGGATTTGGGCTAATCACAGCACTGACAAAGTTCTAATTAAGGTCATTAATGACATTTGATCTCAGTGCTGTCTTTCATACCATTGACCATAAAATTTTTATAGACAGATTTGCAAACAGGGTTGGATTCTCAGGAAATTCTTAAAGTGGTTTGTTTCATACCTGGAAAGCAGGAACTACTTTGTAGAAATAGAAAATAATATTTCTGAGACCATGCCACTGACCTGTGTTGTCCCCAGGGTTTTATTCTTGGTACACTTCTATTTAATTTATACACGCTTCCTCTTGGCTACGGGTCTACAAGCCTATAGGCTGTCTTATTACAGCTATGTAGATGATTTATTAGGTCTGTCCCCAAATGACACTGGTCCAGTTAACTCATTGTGTAAGTGTCTTGAACACATCACTAACTGGATGGGACACAACTTTCAGCAGCTGAATAAAGATAAAACAGATAAGATTTGGCAACAGCAATGAGAGACACAGATTGGCTGCATATCTGGACTTAAGAGCCCTCAAATCTAAATAACTGGCTCGCAACCTTGGTGTATAGACCATTTTTTGTTTGCAAACAAAATGAGTGAATGTCATTTTGAATCATGCTTTTGCAATATATATATATATATACTCATTGTTATATCTGTCAGTACATCTCAAGTACTACAGGTCCAATGTTGACAGTTATTGTACCAAATTAAAGCTTAAAGTCACTGATTTCCATTGATTTAGGACTAAGGAATTAAAGCCAAAATAAGATATCCAAACTTCAGATTTCTTCCTCATCAATGACAAAACCGCTGCCTCTCGAAGCCTGAGGAGCCCACAAGTGGCTCACACACAAAGTTAGCACAACAGCTCTTACCTTAGATAGTCCCCTTAAAAACGAGACTAAATCTGAGTCTCTCCATCAAACTTTTCATGAGTAATCCTCATGTTTGTGTCAAGAGTACTGGCCGAAAAAAAATCCCCAAAAAATAGTACACATTTTCAAAAATTTTTTTTAAATATGATACCTGTGGACCCATGTCACACTGCCATACTGATGTAGCTTAGGCGCTCAGCTTTCCAATGACATGTCAATCAAGTCTGTAGACCAATCAGTGGCAGAGTAATGGCAACGCGCATCCAAGGAGGAGGGACAAACACACAGCACAGCACATAAGTTTTCAGCACCTAACAGACCCAGACACCGCGACAGAGCCTCAAACTGTTCTGTTTGGCAGCCACAAGCTCCACAAACAATAATCAAGTCAATAAAAATGTTTCAAAGCTTAGATGTATTTTACTAATAAAATTTCCCCACTGAGGACATTTAAATGTAGCAGGGGTGTGGGGGAGGTTGCCTTGCTCTACAGCCAATCAGAGTGCAGCTCTTGTCTTTTAACACATCAGTCATTTAAAGGAACACTGTACTCGGTGAGAAACAAGTGTAAACATTAGAAATAAACTCAGTATATTAGAATAAAACACACCATAACTAATGTTTTTTACTGTTTGGTGTGTAAATGGCCACACCAAATGGGTAAATGGCCACTTGGTGAGGGACAGGTGACGAGTTTCTCATAGAAAGTAAAGAAAAACCCTAAGATGTTGACATTAGGTCTAGACAAGATATATACACTGTATTTTTGCAGTAAAAGTAATTATTTTCCTTATGGAGAGCTTGGGGTCTAAAGAGACACTTGGAGAGGTCATCTGTCCACTGTCTGCTCCAGCTTGAATAACTTCAAATCAGTATGAGGTATCAACTCCAAATTTTACCTGATGAAAATAGACACATAGAGACACAATTTTAAAAAGAAAAAAGTAATGGGACTCATGAACTCTTCAGTTTATAGTCACTAACATTTTTTTTAAATAAGACAAGCGCCTACATTTTAACACAAAGTAATATCATTCAGACAAAACCATGTTTTACATCACTCTTAACCACATAACACAAACAGTATGTGGTGACCTTGGTTCCTACATAAGTTCATTTAAAAAGATGATTTTAAACACATGTAAATTAATTCCACCCGTTTTGATTGTCTAAATGGAATTAACTTCACACAGTTGTAGCCATATGAAACTTATTTACCATGTAAGAACTTAGGAATTAAGGAATGTTTGATTCTTTTAGTTTTAACAGTCTTTAAGATTTAAGTGTGAGAGGACACTGAATCCTCAGATTCCCATTTGGGTTGTGGGTGACATGAGTGACTAAGAGTGAAGAGAGGTCACTGATAACTTTCAGCAGATTTAGTCCCAAAAAGTCAAATTTCTTTTACTAGAAATTAATGCACATTCATCATGCTGCACTACAATCCCCCCTTTTGGTTTGATATTTTCCTTCTGAAAGCAGCAGACCAAGAATAAAGAGATGAATGTAGACAGTAAGGTCAGTGGAGACATTCATTCATACACTCAGGGTTGATGCCATTCTGGGATCATTTCATATGGGAATAATCCTTTATTGGTTTTGATCCAATATGTAAGCTGGTATTAGTGTTCGCCTTACTTTAAAAGTGTCTGTTAGCTAGGGAAAAGTTATTTTTACCAAAGGAAATTTTCAGGGGTAGTTACCCATGCAAATACTTTCAATACTCTTTGCCTTAGTGACAATTACTGGATAAGCAGAGAGTTCATCTATAGTTGAGCTTACTACTGAGAACACTGATTTAAAGTACCTAGTGGCCATAAGCCTGTGCACTATGGAATGTGAGTGTTGTCACCTTAGATTACTGAAGTAACAAAGAAAAATAAGTTTTTCAGTAAATAAAAACATTTTACAGCAATACTGTATGTGCTGACTGCGTCATCACCTTTTGAATAGTTTATCGTGACTTAATGAATTAGCTGTGTGTAGCGACGGATGGTGATACACAATGTAAAATATGAAAGACAACTGCTTTTAATCAACTTGTAATTACACAAATCATACACAAGGGTGCACCAGAGAAACTTTAAATGCCGTAGCGCAAGTCATGAGAAAGGGGGCACCATAAATTGATTTCAGTTGCAATAGCACAAGTCAGCCACAGGGTTCCTGGTGTTTCCAGTGTTGGGTCGGTGCTGATACCTATTTACTTAACTCCTCCACTTGGAGTAGGTTCACTGGTTTGGCAAAATGGAACCACTTCAGTTCAGACACTGAAGGGCAAACACCCCCCACTGCCAGTCTTAAAAAAGCAGGGACATTTTGAGTCCTGTTTGAGCCTCTAATCGTGGGTAACTTCCCACTTTAGACCGACTTCACTATTCACATTGTTTCACAAATTCAAGGCATGAGAAGAAGAATCTGTTAGTTAACGCAGAGCACTCAGACCTTGGCTCTGTCCTGCACTGCCGTGGGTATGGATGAGAATGGTGTTTCTCAAGGAGGGATTCCCTCCAGGATGAGTAGGTCAATTTTGTGGCATTCTCTGGAGCCGGAGTGACGTAGTCTGGGTTGCTTTTTTGTTCTCACTGGGCGTTTCCATTGGAGCCAGCAGCTCTTGATTTGCCTCGTCAATCAGTTTCAGAATGAAGTCCGTGAACTTCTATCTTATCTATTTACTAATCACAGGGATGATTCCTTATTCTGGCCAGAAATAAGTTTCACCTGCTTTGATCAGCCATTAGTAAGATGTTTTACTGGGCAATAAAAGAAACAAAACAAGCAATAATAAGTTGTGACTGACACTGACAGAGTTATTTCTTAAAAGGCTTACATCTCTGTGAGCTAAAATCTAGAACTGATCCAAGCATCCTCGGTTCAGTTCTCAGATGGGTCCTTGTTCTTCTTCGTTGTGTCTTTTTGGAGCTTTCTTTTCCGAGCCTCTCTGAGTGAGTCTGAGTCAGCATCAGCATCAGAGCTTAGTTCTAGATCTAGGGCAAAGGGGAGAACCATAGGTTCCTTGATCAAAAATATTTGAATAATCCATAATCTTGAAGGTGATCAGCATACCTGTCCTACCTCCACTACATTACAATCTTAAGAATTTCAGTAAGATATGAGATTTTCTGACTACGCCACACCTGGAGGTTATACAGGCTGTTGCTCTGTTTTTATCTGTTTTTTATTTTTCTATTTTACTCAGGCGAGGACAGTGAAAGTACAGTGCAATTATAACTTTTATTTACTACATTTTATTTAGATTTTACCCTGAGAAACATTCTTGGATTTTCAGTGACTGAATCAGTAAAGTCCGCTGACTACCAAAGAAGAAATCTACAGAATGTCTTTTTGAGTTCCTGAGCAACTATGATGCCAAATTGTTAGTCTTCTACAAAGAATGACTGTTTTGAAAACATTCTGACCTTGTTATCAGAGTTTGCTAATGCTAAAGCCAGTGCTGCTGCACTAAGGTAATAGCACAAAGCCAGAGGAGGAAATCAGTTCTAGTCACTTCACTTGCAGAACAGATTAGTATGTAGTGTGGTATGATGAAGGTGTATTAATTTCTAATAAGAAATTTGACTTTCTGAGATGTGATTTTAAATATCCAAACTTTCTTTGGTTTTCAGAGACATCCCCAAGCCACACCAAGCCAAGATTGGAATTTGAGACAAGTTTTTCAGCAAGAACGGGCTCCAAATTGATGCCTGAAGGTCTGTGTCAGAGAGTCATAAAACTTAGGCTCTTTTAAGGACAGTTTACGACACAGGGTCTGGAGGGTCATGCAACTCTTCTCAAATGCAGAATGCAGAGAGACACACAGACTCAGATAATATTCCACTTTGATTCCATGTCCTCTTACACCTTTTTAAAGACTGTTAACTCTAAAAGACTCAAACATCCCAGAGTTCTTACATGGAACACAAGTTGTATATGGGTACAACTGTGTGAAATTAATTCCATTTGGACAATCAAAATGGGTGCAATTAATTTACATATGTTTTAAATCACCTTTTTACATGAACTTATGTAGAACCAAGATAGCCACATATTCTGCGATATTAGGTTAAGAATTATGTAAAACATTGGTTATTCTTAATTATATTACTTTGTGTTAACATATAATCTTTTATATTGCAAAAGTATGATTCAGAATCCTGGGACAATCATTGAACAGGGATGGTACATGTTGTTTAATGACTCTATGGAGCTTATCAAAATGAATTAAATTATTAATTATTAATCAAATAATAATTCATTATCATTGACTCCACTATGTAGTGCTTATGCCACAGCAACGTGTGCATACTATTTCCACTACAAGAACCACTGCAAGACCTCTGTGAGCTTCCTACTGGCAGGGAACATACTTCAGGAGAAATAAGAAGGGCCAGTCATTCAAAGCACCCCAAAAGAGCCATAAGACCCCAGTCCATGGCCACAGCCAACACCCTTGTATTTGGAGGTGATTCTGTTCATGATGTGAAAAATCAGAAATACATAGTTCGATGTGACCATTACATCACAGTTTCTGAACTGAATGAAAAGCTTCCTACATTGCTGGCTGAACACACAACGTGTGAAACGGATCATTGTCCATGTTGGTAAGAATGACACAAGGAAGGAGGAGTCAGCGGTACTAAAAAAAAAGATTTTAATGTTCTTTTTAACACTCTGCTCGAGCTAAACATCCAGTCATTTATCAGTGGTCCGCTGCCTGCAAGGAGCACAAATATGTTTTCCAGGCTATTTGCATTAAACATATGACTGCAAAAAAAGCTGCAGGGGAAATGGACTGATTTTTATTGATAATTTTAATCTGTTTTTGGAAAGAGAGACTTTTTATCAGGAGGTGTCATACTGTTGATAGAGAACTTTATCTTCTCTATGTGCCAATTCTCTGTTCCCAGTAGCAAAGACGCCTCAGAGTTGACAGCCAAGGACTCTGGCGTCAGTTCAGAGACACAACATCCTCCATCTACTGAGAAGGCAGAGTCTGCACTAACACTCAAGGACTCTATCACTCCAGAACAACATCCTGCCCTTTCTGACAGTACAGAATCACTGGATGAAGGCCATGCTCTACGGTATCAGCTGCCAGAGACAATGAAACTGCATGAGCAATCTACACCATCCTCCATCTCTACCTCACCATCACCCCACCTGAACCTTCCAGCAAAAATGGAGAAGCTGGTATGTGCAGGGACAAAGCTGTCACTTTCCCTGTCAGGTAGTCCTCTGGTACAGAGAAAAATCAGTCTAGATTCACCTCCACTATCATCTACTGCCCCAAGGGCCCAACAACCCTCCTTTTCCCCACTACACTCACCAATCAAGGAATTAGTTAAAACTGCTTTGAATAAGCTCAGCCAGATAGTTGAACTGTTAAACAAAACTCTTTTATAACTTAGAACACCTCAAAGAAAAAGGTAAGCTCCAAAACCATCAGATAGGCAACTTCGCTCTCATCGTCAACAAGAGCTCCACCCACCTTCTTCCAATGAAAGGGAAGAGGCCATCTCAAGTAATCAGACAGGTAGAAAGTGCTCCCCCACACTACAGTTTTAATAGTGTATGTAGACAAAACAGAAAAGGTGGTGGGACAGCCGCCCTGTTTAAAAATATATTTCAATGCAAGCATGCAGCGTTTGGTGACTTCCTCTCTTTTAAGTATCTAAGTAATGTGCTAAAAGATGCACTTTAGATTTTAATACTTACTATTTATAGACTTTATAGATTTATAGAATTTATTGATGAATTTACTGAGCTGCTAACAGCCATTGCAGCTGACTTTGATCACTTTGTCATTTCAGGAGACTTTAATGTCCACATAGATAATGACACGGACAAAACCACAAATTTTATTCTTTACTTGATGTCTTTGGTCTGTCCCAGTATGTGAATGGACCTACCTGCAACCATGGGCACACACTGGACTTGGTAATTAAAAAAGTGCTGAATATTTCATCTATAACTGTGAAAGATTTAGGGATTTCTGACCAATCCTGTGTCTTTTTTAATATTGAAACCACTCTAGCTGTTCAAACTAAGTCTGTCGGTGTGAAGAAAAGATCTGTGTACTGAGAACACAAAGGAGCTGTTTATGGAGGCTATGTCAAAAACAGTGCAAAATATCTCATTCTCCTGAAAGTGCTCTTGTGAACTTTAACTCCAAAGCTCTGAATCTTATTAACTGTTTGGCACCTCTGAAACCATAAGCTGCAGAAAAGCAGAAAGTACCATGGTGTACACAGTACAGAAACAGTCCTCACAAAGATCCTAAATGACATCCGTCTGATCTCAGACAGCAGTAAAATATTTGTGCTAGTGCTTCTCAATCTTAGTACTGCATTTGATACTGGATCTTTTTAGACAGACTAGAAAACTTGGGGGGGGGGGGGGGGGGGGCTTTCAGGAACAGTTCTCAACTGGTTAAGATCGTATGTAGCGGATAGAAATTACTTTATTGCTATTGGTAACTATAAATGAAAACGAACATTGTTGACCTTCTGTGTTTCACAAAGATCCGTTCTTGGGACTCAACTGTTTAATCTTTACGTTACCACTTGGACAAATCCTTAAAAATAATAATATAACCTATCATAGTTATGCAGATGACACTCAGATCTATTTAGCTCTGTCACCAGGTAACAATAGTCCCATCGACACTCTCTGCAACTGCTTAGTATCAGTAAATAACTGGAAGCTTCCTTCAACTAAACAAAAAGAAGAGAGAGGTGATTGTGTTTGGCAGTAAGGAACAAAGATTTGAGGTCACTGCTCAGCTTAACAGCAGATCTCTAAAGCCTAAAAACCAGGTCAGAAATCTTAGCGTAATCCTGGACTCAGATTTGAACATTAACGGCCAAATAAAGGCAATAACAAAATCTGCCTTTTATCACCTCAAGAACATATCAAAGTTCAAAGGCTATGTGTCACAACCAGAAAAACTCATTATTGCATTCGTCTCTAGCAGGCTGGACTACTGCAATGGTCTCCTTACTGGACTTCCCAAGTCCACAGTTAGGCAGCTGCAGCTCATTCAAACTGCAAACTATATAACTAGTTCTATTAAAATTACATATGATCCCTTTAGACAACATAATTAGAAAATACAATCATCATACTGATGATGCAAAGCTTTATAAGTGGACATGGGAGTGTAGAATCCTAGAAAGTACAACTGGCAAGCCCTCTCCCCTATCACATATAACATGGAACATGGAAGACGTTGGCCTGGTCTGATGAATTACGTTTTCGTTTACGTCATGGTTTGTGTTACATCTGGGTGTGTATACATCAATTATCTGAGAAAGAGATAGCCCTATGGGAAGAAGGCAAGCCTACAGAAGAAATACAATTCTCTGGGCAATGTTCTGCTGTGTTGTCATTCATGAGGATATTATATTGATGTGTACCACCTACCTAAATATTTTTAAGAATAGCTAAATCCCTCCATAGCAAAAATATTCACTAATGGCTGAGGACTATTTCAGCATGATGATGTGCCGTGCTACTGAGTTCAAGGTCTTGAACTGGCCTCCAGATTCCCTAGATCTCAATCCATTTGAGCCTTTGTGAGACGTGCTGGAAAAACAAAGTCCAATCCAGAGAGGCCCTGCCATGCAACTTACAGGACTCAAAGGATCTGCTGTTAATGTCTAAGTGCCAGATATTACAAAACACTCTCAGAAGTCCGGTGAAGTCCAAGCATCAATGGGTCAGAGCTGTTCTGGCAGTATAAGGGGAATAATATATGTGCAATGGGGCAGCTGTGGCCTACAGGTAAGAGGATCCAGCTTGTGACTGAAAAATTGCCTGTTAGATCCCCTCTACCGGCAGAAAATATCAGGGTGGGCTGAATCGAATTTTGTCAATGTCTTATGAAGCTTGTACAACATATGTTAGAAAGAATTCATATGTACTTTATACATGGATAAGTGACTTTTATCAGATCTTTGATTTTGGCCTATACTATTAATAGCTATTTTTCTTGGCTTTTAGCTAGAGTTCAGAATGATCTCTTCAATGACTGTAAAATGTAATCAAACAAAGAGAGATGTTTGGAGGACAAAGGAACTGTGCCAACAGATTTCTAATCCATCAGATATATACAGCTTATAGACCTCATATGAAACCAAAGACCAGGATTTTCCCCATGGGCCACTTCTGAGTTCAGTTAAGTAGGATAGTGTTTAAAAGCCTGGGAATTTACAGACGCTGACTTTGGCTCCCAGAAGACATTCTAACATTACTTCTGAGCCTCTCAATAATGTTTTACTGGGAAAATAATTATACACAATATGTAGAACTTAAATTTTAATCAATTCTTAAGTAACAGAGTCTAAAGATCTGGGAACAGCAGGTTGAATGATATTATTCTAAACTATATCAGATCTCTTACACATGTGAAGTTATGTATCTAAGTAGGCATAACTTCCTGAGCAAACCTTGCCCTATATTATTTGCTCTCAAAAAGTTTTAAATAGGATGCATAAACAACAGCATGTCTCAAACAATCATATTTATTTCTGAGAACATGGCTTACCTTATGAAGCTTATGTGAGAAGTAGGTTCAAAAAGTCACTTTAATGACTTTTCTTAACTGCCGTATTTCCATTTTTGCTCTGTGTTATTTGATACCCAGCACTCTTAAAAATAACACTTGCACTTAAAAGGGCCAGATCACAGTTTTTCCAGTGTTTTTCGGAGGGCCGGAATAACAGAATAGAGAGAACAGAATAACTGCAGCCAGAATAGAGAACATCTAGGAAAAAAATACTATATACCATGTCATAAATATTTTGAAATTAAAGTTGTTTATATGTCGAGAGTAAAGAAATAATATTTAGAAAGTACACGGTCCCTTTGAAGTATGGCATGGCAGTTAGTTCTGTTTGTGCATTTAAACTGAGTTTTACGGTACACGTGGGTGAGCGCACCAGGAAAACTTCTGAAAAGTGAAAAGTGCAGATATTGAATCTCCAAAAGAGCTGCGTTGAATCACAGATGGTGGCACTGTCACTTAATCAATACAAGATGGGGACAGCATCTCCTACGCAGCCGCCTGTTTACAGTGTATTGTCTCCTTACAGCCACAGCCTCTCACACATTAGGGATAAACGGCAAAGCCAGGTCCTATAAAATCTGTACACTGCTATTAGAGAGAAAAAATGATGACCATGCAGAAATCTGTGGTACTGTGGTATCTCTGACTAGCATCTGAGTGTTGACTGGCCCATGAACCGATGGCTTAAGTCCTCGGATTAGACCACCGCACGTATTCCCTAATGTTAAGCTCCTGGGCTTTAGTCAATGTTTTCTCTTTTTGGCATAAGGCTCAGCAGAGGTTTTGTTAGATGCCTCTCCCTCAACATCCAAAACAAGGCTTAGCATACCATCCCAATGCTGTTTTTGGATCCAAATGTGTCCACCAAAGTCTCCAAAGCACTAAAGCCTTATGCTCCCACACTGACCAAGTAATAATTCGAGTCTGAGAGAATCAGGATCTTGAGGCAATAAAGAGACTTGGTCAGTAATGTACATCAGAGAATCAGATTCTTGAGGCAATCAGTAGCTTTAGTGAATCAGGAGCTTCAATTAATCAAGAGCCTAAATCAGGAGCTTCAGACAACCAGCAACTTCAGCAAAAGCATCAAAGAATCAGGAGCCTTAGTAAATCAGGAACCTCTGGGAATCAGGAAATTCAGTGACTCAAGAGCTGCAGAGGGTCAGGAGGATAAAAGAATAAGACGGTTCAGTGAATCAGGAGCCTGAGTAAATCAGAAGCTTTGAAGGATCAGGAGTATCAGTTAATGAATTCTATAGACACTTTACATAGGAAAAGTAAGTAAATTAAATGATGGTTAAATTAAATAATGATTGAGTCAGGGTGCTTCAGAAGCTGTTCAGATTAATTTCTAGAAAAGTGTTAAAGTATAGCAGTGCATCTTTGGAAGAAAAACTCTTGTTGATTTAACCATAACACCATGTTATACTCTTTTATTATTCATTCTCTCTTATGATTCTGATGCCTCATGACTAAACACCTACAATAAATCCTGCCACAATGACTACATAATCACCTAATAACAATTATTCAAGATGACTGCAAAAATTAAATATTTAGCTTAATTGTGTAGAACATAAATAGTCTTGATATCTTAATCAATCAGAATGCAAAATGGATGCATTTAGAAATATAGGTCATTGGCAATATTTACTTTTAAAAGAATTTACGCAATGATATTTGAGTTCATAGATCAAAAACATAAAAACAGCATGCCAATGTGTGTTTTCATATTGGTAAATAGTTTTAGAGAAAAAGGTACACTTTTTTGTATGTCATTCAGGGTGCTCAAAATCTGTACTCATTTATATACAGCATTGATAAATAAAAGTCTCTTTATCACACAGATTCATTAAAATGTTAACAGCGCTAAAGTAACAATTCACTTGAAGGGTTCCCTTAAAATCAATTGTCCCCATTATAGTCACAGCTATTTATACCCCAGTCAGGAATTGTCCTAAAAGCAAGAGTTGACTATCAGAGATGTTTACCGTTATTGTTATTGTGTGGAGTCCTCTGTGGGAGCTTGGTTTTGCATATTATGCTGATTCCTGATTGGAGCTTTAAACATATACTGGGAGGAGATTACATTAATTCTAAGAAAGCTGCGCCAATGCAAACTACCTGGACCTTCTGAAGTGAACATGCAAAAGCTAAAGAACAAAATAACCAGTCAGAAGAGTTTGGCATAAATGATTTTTCTTACTATTTTTAAGAACATATTGTTTAGCTAAGGTTTTTCACTCTGCCAGCCAATGTGGAATTGATATATTACATCTACTATAGTTTAAGAATAAATGTGTATTTGCAAGCAACCAGATTGGTATGGTCAGACTCTTGTCATATTGTTGACTAGTTTGACTAGTCAAACCTATGCCACATGTTCAAAAATATCATTTGAATCAGTTTTGAAAACATTAACAAATGAGACATGAATTTGACTAGTCTAATTTCCTGGTTCTCTTGGCCGGTTCACACTTCTGAGTATCTTACCTGCTTAAATCAGATATACCAAAAATGTACATGTGGGCTCTTTTGTTCTTTATATTTTACAGCAGTTATTAAATATCATATTGACTCTTTATACTTTCTACTGAATGCCACTGCGGAACTGTAGAAAATGCAATTTAGTATATTAAATATTTGTGAAACGTGAGAACAAGGAAACAAATCCAAGGATATTTTCACATAAAATAAAAAACAAGTCATTCAAAATTACATACAGAAAGAGCTACCTGCATCAGTCCTTCTGTAAAGAAGCAGTCGCTATAGACTGAAATGAGTGATATATCAAGGACGGACCCAAAAGATTTGACCGGGTAGACTATCTCTGTCTTTGAGGAGATAAAAAAAACTAAGGAGAGAAGTCTGGAGTTAGAGCAAATGAAAGCAAGACCTTTTATTAAAAACAAGACAGCATGATGACTGTTGATGGCTTGACCACTGATGGCCTTTTTGGTCCACAGCTTAAGAGAATTAAAGAAGATTCCTATCATGGATATCCATTTCAGAATCCTCTATACATGTCCAGTAGGAACCTTTCAAATTCAAAATTGTAACTTCTCTCAATTTATTTCATATTGCTTTTTGTGTATCTGTAATTCAAGGTACAAGGATGTTTAAGGTTACTGCTGTGGCCTTTACAGGATTATGTTAATTTAAATACAGTGCTTCCTGTATGATATATTCTAGCTGACATGGTAAGGTAGCACATAAATAAAAAGATAGGAAAGGATAAAGGAAATGTTGTATTTGCTAAATTTACAACTCTGCTGATATGCAAAGTGTCAGCAAATATAGCTGAGTGCCTGGTATGTACCTTTCTATGAATACTACCACTTAGAACAAGGAAACATGACTAAGGATATATTAAATTTCCCACAGTACATTCAACACTAAAACCAGCATCTTCATTTATACCATGACCGAAACATGGGAACTCGAAACTTGATTGGACTGCTGATGTTATGATAGGTAAAAGTTTATTCATTCATTCATTATCTGTAACCGCTTATCCAGTTCAGGGTTGCGGTGGGTCCAGAGCCTACCTGGAATTATTGGGCGCAATGCAGGAACACACCCTGGAGGGGGCGCGAGTCCTTCACAGGGCAACACAGACACACACACACACACATTCACTCACACCTATGGACACTTTTGAGTCACCAATCCACCTACCAACGTGTGTTTTTGGACTGTGGGAGGAAACCGGAGTACCTGGAGGAAACCCACACGGACACGGGGAGAACACACCCAACTCCTCACAGACAGTCACCCGGAGCGGGAATCGAACCCACAACCTCCAGGCCCCTGGAGCTGTGTGACTGCAACACTACATGCTGCACCACTGTAGGTAAAAGTTAATAAACTAATAATCCTAATTTTCTCTTTGCTGGACAGTACAAGCAGAAAAAAGGAAAAGGACTTAAGGTTTATGGTGGCTGGTCAAATCATGTACATCGAAAGCAAAAGTATCTAAATGCTCTATTTCATAATTTAGCTTTAACACAATATGGTGATGGAGGTAGCAATCAGGGCCCCTAAGTGGGTCATAGGCTGGGAGAGGTTCCATGATGGTACCGGGCTTCCCCCAGTCAGGGCTTACATGGACAACCCTGATGACAACTGTGCCTTGCACATGGTGGTTGCTGGGGAAGTTTAAAGATAATCTG
Source organism: Hoplias malabaricus (assembly GCF_029633855.1). Taxonomy (NCBI): domain Eukaryota; kingdom Metazoa; phylum Chordata; class Actinopteri; order Characiformes; family Erythrinidae; genus Hoplias; species Hoplias malabaricus. The sequence goes on along the minus strand of NC_089820.1, from coordinate 13,998,590 downwards.
AGTTTGGCTAGGCTGAAAGTTAAACCAAGCAAGTCTTGAAGTCTGTCGATTCTCAAAGGAAATTAGGATTAGGAAAGGATATTTGAATGGAGGGAGAAATGATTCCTACAGTACTGGAGAGACCAGAGTTTAGGTAGATGGTGCAGTGCAGTACTAAATGATACCGACCAAGTTGTGGGAATAAAGGCTGAATTAGTGAAGGTTATTAAGTAGTGTGGCATGGTAAAGGAGAGGGGTACTGGAGCTACCACTCACAAGTTAAGTTAAGGTATTTAAATGTGCAAATGTGAGTTGTAAGATCACTTTGTCAGGATCAAAGGATGCAGTGGTTAAAGCAGCAGCGCCAGTCACAAAAGCTGGAAAGAAGTGGAACCCATGAGTGGCAGTGCAGCTAGCCAGGAGCTCTTTAGAGCTAAGGGATGTGCTTGGCCAAGTGCAAAGTGGAAGAGTGAGCCTTGGGTCATGTGATTCGTGGGAAGCGTTTAGTAAGGCCACATCACCAGAGAGAAGACAAATGGTGACTAGATTTATTTGTGATCAGGAAGAGGAGGCACAGTGTGCAACAGCAGTGTCACAGGCAAAACAAGGCCTGTGGGAGAATCTAGAGAAGCGGAAGATCACTTGGCAAGAATTGTGGGCGATGGAAGCAAGTTGTATTAAGTTTTTGCTTGGAGAAACTTATGATGTCTTTCCAACTCCACAAAATCTTTAACAGTGGGTAGGTGAAGACCCTAGTTGTAGAGCTCAGCTTGTAAAGTTATTTTATCGCAGTGTAGGTATACATGGAAAAATAATCAGGTGCTAAGTGTTTTAGCATGTTTGTTGGACAGCAAATGCTTAGAGGTAAACGAATTAACGAGTGGTTAGGTTTGTGCATGAGGGTGAACGTATTCAAGAGTGTGCACAGGCTATAAATATTGGTAGATGGGGCAAAGCACGAGATTGGAAATTGCTGGTGGACATAGGCAAAAAACTGCAGGTCCAAGAGTGCATTGCATTAACTACACTGAGGCTAGATATGGTGCTGTACTCTGAAAGTAAGCGGATAGTTTATTTCATAGAGTTAACCTTTCAATTTGATGCAGTAGACGAAGCATTCGAAAGGAAGAAGCTGAAGTAGACAGACTTGGCTGCTCAGGTGAGGGAACATAGGTGGCAGGCACATGTTAGACTGGTGAAGATAAGTGTTAGGGGATTTGTAGTCAAGTTTTCCACATCCCTGCTTGTGCAGTTCAGCTTCAGGGGCCGGAAACTAAGGACAGCTGTAAAGGAATTATCAAAAACATCTGAAAGGTCTGAGTTTGTGGATAAGGAGAGCACAGATTAGTTGGAGAAATGAACTGTAGAGGTGCTGTTGTGTTGGTGGGTGATGTACAGTGACGAGGGGAGGTGCCTACCTGATGACCCCTGTGAAGTGCTAGTGATACAGTGGGTGGTTTGGGTACTCATGTGACGGGCTCAATGAGTAACCCTAGATGTTAAAGTTATCTGGTTGCAGATTGGATCACAACAACCTTAAGGTGTAGCTGTAGGATTGGAACAATAGAAATGATGTGGCTACCGGTAGGAAGAGAGTGGGGTGGGCCCTATGTAAAGCTCTCATGGATTGGCATAGGATATTTTTCATCTTATCTTGTGTATGATTATAATAACTGGGAAACCCTCATGAAATAATGCTTGATCAGATATCAAAAAAGAAAAGAAATTAGTTCTGATGATTGGTAATTTGGCAGATTAGTCAAATTATTTTTTCTGCAATAGTAGGTGGTTCTTGACCACATTAAGCAGCAAAAGGAAACAAATACTCCCTATGTGTCTGGCAGTGCAAGTAGTGGGAGTCCATGTAGTGGGTAATACTGCAAACGTCTCTGAAGAAAACCAGAATTAAATAATATACCAAAGTCTTTTTAAAATAAAGAACTTGAACTTGTATTTTTTCCTAACAAAAAATATGAACATTGCTAAAAAAAAATCAGTGAAGCTCTGTAAGAAATATCTAGAATAATATCAACTTCTTTTTTTGATGATTCAATTACAGAGTCAGCTTTACTCAGATAAAAAGCAGTGTTTGCTAGAGTTAATAGAGTTTACTGCTGTGAAATCTGAGCCACTGACCTTATCAAAGCACCACTGAGTGATCAACCATCAACAGGTCATCAGATATCATCCCAAGTTGCAACAGACCAATATAACATGTTTGGTAACTCTTACACCAAAGCAAACAGAAGCATAGCAAAGGAGGGAGTGAAATGTTTATCAAGATCACAGAAGACAGTATGGCAAAATTACAGAAACAAGTGCCATCAAGAAAACATACATAATAATTACAAACAAATTGGATTTTGGATGTTCATTGGTTTACATTAAGATTAAAGATAAAACATAAATAGCACACAAGCTATAAGACTGATGTTTATTTTATCTGTTGTTGTATACTTGCAATTAAAACTGATCAGAATTGCTCAGACCAATTTTCATTATGTATGCCATAACAAATCTTACAATTTGTTGTTAAAAGAGAAGTCTCAGCAAATAATTATTTTTTCCGTATTGTTTCCAAGGTTTGTTTTCATTAGGCTTTCAGTTACTCAAAGAAATCTGAAGGTTACTTTTCCAAACCTCAAATTCAATTGCAATTCCTGTTACTTATATTCCAAGGGCTGTTTCAACTTGAAAAAAGAAATGCAAAGTGGTCTCTGGTGTTTTTTCAAAGAGCATTGTTGATTATCTTTATTTTTAGTATTTTTCAACATGCATTAGTATCAGTCATATATTTTTTGTTGTGGCATGTCATGTATTTTTGCCTCGAGACTGTAATTTTAAATTTTTTTTTATGTCATGGAATGAATGAGAAGCAAGATTCAGTGCAAGGAAGTAGACTCTGTGCTTTGCAAAAATACCACTGACCTACTAATCTCTGAACCCACATGTATAGCTCATATGTGGGACAGAAAGTAATGAGTCATTACATTTGAAACATCACTGGTACTTTAGTTAACAGATACAAATACTTTCAGGTTCTCTTGCCTATTTGCTGGACGGAATATGCAGAAAGTAAGGTAAAATACTGAAGGTTTATGGTGGCTGGCAATCATTTATTCTTGCACAAAAATCACTCACCTTTGAGAATGGGACAGACTTTGGCCAGTGCATGAACCGGCCCCAAACGTGTGTACTGTCCAACAGCATACTCCATGAAGAGCAACGGGATACCACACAGGAAAAGCATGATTAAATAGGGGATGAGAAATGCACCTAAAAATAGACATATTTGTGGTAAATTACAGATTAAAGTTTAGTTTTTGTTAATTATTTATCAGATTTAAACATGTGCATTTGTACACTCATCTGAGGATTTGGAGTGCCTATCAACCCACAAACTGTAAAATAAAACAACTGAGTCAGTTCCTTCTGGGATGTAAACATTCTTACACAAAGTGCAGAGACTTTAGAATAACCAGCCCAAGAGAGGAAGAAATTCCCTATTCAAATCTCTGAGTGTGTACCTTGGAATGTGCATGTGTACACAACTTGTAATTTGGAATGTGCATGTGTACACAAATTTTAGGGTAAATAGTCTCTGCACTCCATATAAAATGCAGCACAAAATCAGATAGATTTGTTTTTGCCATGTTTTCTGACCACAAAAAAAATGATTGGGTTGTTCTGTTTTACAGTTTGTGGGTTGGAAGGCTCTAGACATTCCAATTAATTTTAGGATGTACACAACATATATTTGTTATTTTATGCCCGCTAGGTTGGTCCTGAAAATGCACCTAAACAAAAAATTAGGACTTTCTTGTGGTCCTTATAGCTAAAATAGTTAATTATTGTAAAAAATATTGGTTTTAAATTAGGGCTGGACAACAACTTAATATCAGTATACATCACAATATAAACTGTTTCAATAACAATGATAGGATTTTTAAACACATTTTCATTATTTCAGTGAACATTATTTGGATTGGCGACTCAAAGGTGTCCATAGGTGTGAGGGTGTGAGTGAATGTGTGAGTGTGTGTTGCCCTGTGAAGGAATGGCACCCCTCCAGGGTGTTCCTGCCTTGCAACCAGTGATATTGGGTAAGCTCCGCACACACAGCAACCCTGAACTGGATAAACAGTTACAAATAATGAATGAATGAATATTGTATTGTAAACAAATGTACAATATATAAATGAAAATAAAATAAACTTCAATTTCATAAGAGCTATGTGGATTTGATAGTCTTTAATAGATAACCTTACTATGGTCTGGACAAGGTGCACACCCACTTTTCCAACAGTAGTATGCAGGTCCCCTTTTGCTGCAGTATTTCTGCTCTCCTGGGTAGGCCTTTGCAGCATTCATTCATAAGAGCAATAATGAGATCAGGTTCTGATGGTTGATTCGTTCTGCATCACTAATTCCACTCCATTAATCCCATACGTACTGAATGGTCCTCCATCACACTATGGAATGCAGTTACTCTGCTCCACAACCCAATGCTGGAGAGATTTATACCCCTCAAACCACTGCAAGGCATGGCACATGGTGACCATGAGCAGCTTCAGTAGCAACCTACTTCATTTTATGTGTCTGATCAACTGAATACCTGGGTCAACAATGGTTGTGTCTTAAACTACTTAATTCATTCATCATAAACATACACAGGATAAGATGCCAATCTATTAGAGCTTTACATAGGGCCCACCACACTCCCTTCCTAGCTGTAGCCACAAAATGTATGTTGTTTGAATATTACAACTCCACACTAAGGTTGCTGTGGCCATTTATGATCCAATCAGCAATCAGCTATATCTAGCAGCATTTAATAGTATCCTACACCTACCCACCTGGCTGTTTATGATCCGCTCAGCAATCAGCTATCCTTAACAAATACAGTTACTCATTGAGCCCAACACATGAGAACTCAAACCACCCACTGCATCACTAGCTCTTCACATGAGTCATCAGGTAGGCACCTCCCCGCATCAGTGTTTTGCTGAATGATGTCCACGACACCTGCAGAAGGCTCAACAGTGAAGTCTGTCATCCTTGACCCACACCCCTCCAAGCTATAGTGTTACTGTCCTACCTTACTCTTAAGCATCAACAGCTGTAATTCCAAACTGGCCTCCCTGGTGACTAAGGCTGTACCTAGCCCCACTGGCACCGTTAAAGCATGCTCAGTGCCACCAGTTCCATGTGAACTTTACATGCTACATCACCAACAACCACAACAGCACCTCACAGTGTTCTCCTTATGCACAACCATTGACTAGACCTTTCAGGCAGACTTGGCAACAAATCTCCACCGGTCTTACATGTGCCTGCCACTTGTGTTCCAACACCTCAAGTCATTGTCCACATACTTCATCCTCTTCCTTTTGAATGCTTCATCTACTGCATCCCCAAATGAAACTGTTAACTCTATGAAATAAACTATCCATTTACTTTCAGTTTAGAGCACCATATCTGGCCTCAGTGTAGTTGCACTCTGGGACCTTCAGTTTTAAACCTACGTCTACCATCAATTCTAATATAATTTATATGTCACCAAATGACATGTAGTGTTAATGTGTGAATGAAATTCCAGAGGAGGCAGACAGTTGAATTGACCTATATCTACCCAGGCACAGTGCCATATCAGTTTAAGATTAACAGCAGAATAAACAATGTAAACCAGAGTAAGCCAAAATCAGAGAGAGCATAATGTAGGTGAACTCACTGATGCACAAGAAAACTCAAATGTCACAAATTACAGGACTCTATTAGAAATATGTCCACTGTCAATGCTTAGTATACAGTGAAACCACTGTGTCAGGAGCACTGGTACTCTAACCACACGGTTATACCCTGCAGTCTACTGCTGAGGAAACTAGTCATGCAACTCAATCAGTGGCTTGCTTTCCTATACTCAGAGTACATAATCTCCCAATGAGCTTCGGTAGACAACAGTTAACGGTCAAATATAATGTGTTTTGTCACAGTTTTGATAGAAATGTCATTGTTTTTACCTTAGTCTCCAAATAAGCCCTCTGACAACCTTACAAGTTGTCTGACTAATGCTCAAACAATGGAACAATGAACTACAGCAGTGTTACCAGTATTTTTTTGATTACTTTTTTTTTTTTTGCAGTGTTTTCACCCTTTATTTTTATCTTCTACAAATTTGGGAAATTCTCCACATGATTTCTTAAATGAGACATCCAAAGTGATGAATGCTTCTAAAACCTACCTCACAGAAAGCCATTACATGAAACTGTTAAGTTGTTACATTATTTTACAAACATTGTTCAAAAGGTTTTAGACTAAAATGTGGAAGGCTATAACATCATTATATATATATATATATATATATATATATATATATATATATATATATATATATATATATATATATATATATATATATAACTCACTTAGAACTTAATGGCAGCAATACACCTCAAAATAATTAGGGCAGGGCCATGTTACAATTGTGTAGCACACCATCTTCTTTTAACAACAGTTTGTAAATGTCTGGGAAGTGAGGAGACCAATTGCTGGAATTTTGGAAGAGGAATCTTGTCATATTTTTGTCCAATGTTTTCTATTAGTGCTGGACTGCAGGCACCCAGTTCAGCACCCTGACTCATTTTCTGTGAAGCCAAGCTGTTGTGTTGGATGTAGTATTTAGTTTAGCATTGTCTTGCTGAGATATGCAAGTCCTTCCCTGAAAACATGTACTGTTCAGCATTAATAGTGCTTTTCCAGATGTGGAAGCTGCCAACACCTTAGGAACTAATGCAACCCTATAGCATCAGAAATGAAGGCTTTTGAACTATGTGCTGGTAACAAGCAGGGTGGTCCTGCTTGTTCTGTAGAACTGTAGTCTGTAGAACATGGCGTCCATTATTTGATTCATCTGAACTTAAAACAGTTTTCTATTTTGCCTCAGTCCATTTTAAATGAGTTTCTGGATCATATTAAGGCTTCTTCTTTGCATGATACAGTTTTATGACCTACAGGGCAAACTGTTCACAGATAATGATTTCCGGAAGTGTTTCTCAGCCCAGTGATTTCCAGTATAAAATCATTCATTCATTCATTCATTATCTGTAACCGCTTATCCAAGTCAGGGTCGCGGTGGGTCCAGAGCCTACCTGGAATCATTGGGCGCAAGGCGGGAATACACCCTGGAGGGGGCACCAGTCCTTCACAGGGCAACACAGACACACACACACACATTCACTCACACCTACGGACACTTTGAGTCGCCAATCCACCTACCGCCACACTCTTTTTAAAATCGCTCCTCTGGCTGTTTTTTATTAGTACCACTTACATTTCCAGTTTTTGTGAGGTGTTAGGCAGATTCACAGTGAACCATGTCACAATAAAATGCTGATGTCTCCTCCCTATGTTTTCAACCTGTTCCAGCTCCACACACGCCGGAGTCAAATAACCTGGAGACTGTCATGCTTAGCAATGGTTACTAGCCTTAAGTGTACATGTTTGAAGTGGAACGTGGGCCAGCTTGAGTAGGTGTTTCAGAGGACTGGACTGGAAAAATTACTAATGTCAATTAATTAACCCACCCATGGTCAGAAAATAAGGTAATATCTCTCTAAAATCCCAATATTTGCCCGTGCATCTATCATGACACCGTCTTAAATATGTCACACATGACATGATCACTACTCTGTCAGATGACGGATTTTATATAGTTCACTGATAACAGCCCGGATGATCATTTTCACCTTTGTCATAGATAACTTGATCTCTGTATTTCCTGAAAACATTTTGGAAGGTAGACTCATCTGACAACAGCAAGTTTACACTGTCTTTTTTCCACTTGCCTAATTTCTGCATACAACTGATGTTTCTCTTCCTTTTTGATATATTTCTTGATGTCAGTTCCCCTAAGTACATTTTTAATTATTTGTGTCCCTTGCCAAGTGTCTTTTTTTCCAGCTCTGTTCCTTAGCCATACCCTACACCTCTGAGCCTAGGTGTGACAGTGAAAGTATTCACAGGAGATTTCTATCATGCCTCCCTTTATTGACTCTCTCTGTGTCTTTTGTTTGTGGTTCACTGTTGTATTTCAATGTGTGAATGACTTGTTTTACAGGATTTATTTCATGTGTAATAAATTCCCACCTCTGTGTATCCTGCTGCTTCAGCATCTGCTTTGTTCACTGCATGATAACTTCCAAAGTAAACTGTCTTTTTATTTGCAGAATACATTTTATATTTATGGGTTTTATTTTGTTGTTGTTGTTGTTGTTGTTGTTGGGGTTTAGTTTACATGGTACGTGATTTTGTGGGTTTATGTGTTGTCTGGTCTGTGGAGTAGTGATGATGGCCTGTTGGTCTGTAGTTGACTGTTTGAAAAATCTTTAAAGCACAAAGAAAGAAAAAAACTGGCACTGACACTGATACATACATGGTATGTGACATAATATATATAATGTCATAACACAGAGCCGGGTAATGTGTCATAACAAGTATTTGGTGTTGTCTCATAACACACAGGGAACTCCTGTCATAAAATCTATTGGATATAATGTTTTAAAAATATGGTGCATAGTGTCATAAAATCAGGTGTCAGGTACATAATATGTATTGGGTATTTTGTATCACATAATACCTATTGGGAACCACATCATAACAAAACTGCCATGTCATTACACCAAGCCTGTGGAACCATGTCATAACAGGTATTAGGCGTTGTGTTATAACACAGTGTACTCCTATTGTAATAAATATTTTGTCATTACACTGGGTTTCGTCTCATAATATCTATGGGGTATCATGTCATAACACATAGTGGGTACCGTGCCTTTATGTATATTGTGTATTGTTTCATAATATATTGTGTATAATTTTTTAAACCTATTGGGCTTTGTGTTATAACAAATGATATTGTACCGTAGTATATGTCGGTAAAAATGGAACATATACTCAAGTATCCTGACATATTTATAAAGTTACAACGTTGTCTTGTATAGGGATACGTATTGTGTATTTCAGCATTGTTTCACGTAAAGGGTGTAGTTTTGTAAAACATTGAGAAACAGTATTTACTATTACAATGCTACTGTTCTCAAACATCAATAATCTTAATATGTATTTTGTAGCCTAGTAGCAATGCGTATCAGCAACTGTAGTAAACTTATAAGTATCGCATAATGATGCCGTATAACCGTAGCGCGTCGTTATTCTCATTACGTGACTCACCTCCTCCGCTTCTGTAGCACAGATATGGAAACCTCCACACGTTGCCGAGACCCACAGCGTAACCCACCGAGGCCAGGACGAACTCCAGACGGCGAGACCAGGTCTCTCTCTCCTGTGACGAGATTTCCACATCCTCCAGCTTCATCAGCTCCACACCGCCGGCTTCCTCCACACTCTCGGTGGCCAGAGAGCTGCAGCCGTCCGTGGGAGGTTTACTCTCTGTTCCCTTCCCCATCTCACTGCAGAATACGAGCTAAAACGCTTCAGTTTCAAATATAAAAATGTAAAGGAGTGCAGAGGCTCAACCTGAGTAAGTAAAGGTCATAGAACTGACCGGGTGACAAAATGCTGGTTTTATATCTTCCTCAATTTGAGGCTATAGTCCAACCAGGTACCAGTTTATTATAAAGCTGATTTCTGACCGGCCCGCTTTATCTAGGTTCGAATGAATGGAGAGATAAACCTCACTGATCTACAATAATTCACATTTAATAATCCTTGTTTTCCCCACCCCGCAAAATTCGCCCTTTAGAGTGACTTCGATATGATTCCTATTACACAACTTTATTTCCTTGTAGTCCAGTCCCCGTTGTTTCCTTAGTGGCACGTTGCTGAGGGACGCCAGTTATACGGGTAAACCCCGCCCTCTTTGCACTCTGATTGGCTAATATAATCCTACTATATACTATCGACTAATATAGCTTACTGTTACAGCTGTATCTATGGCATACATTTCCGTTATTATCTGTATTACCTTTATAGACATTCCTTAAAAATAGTTGTTTCTGATAATTTACGGTGTGTATTCTGCCGTCACAGGTGTCTAAGTACACAAGCGTTTGTATCTACAGAGAAATACAATGTGAACCAATACATTTGAGATGGAGTGGCGTTTATTATCCAGAACGCATTATCCTTTAGCAACTGGACGGATATAGCCAAAATAAAAATAGAAACTCTGGCCATTCAGAACAATTCCAGGAGTCAGTAAATAAAAGAAACGTATTAAAATAGTTTCAGACCAGTATAAGAACCCGTTCTATGATAACTCGATCAATCGGAGCACTGGGAGGGCGTGGCCTGGCAGAGATTGGGTGGAGCTACTGATAAGATAACGCTACTGGTTAAAGAGCGCGATGATGTAAGGAGACCCGCCCCTCCACACTGGTGTCTGTTAGACTCGAGGAAAGATGAATTTATATAACAATAATGTTTCATTTATATAGCGCCTTTCTCACATTCAGTGTCGCTTTACATCAATATAGACATAAATAAATACAGGGGAAGGAAAAAGAGAAACATTCAGTAGGTTGGCGAGAAACATTAATAGGCTTCGACCCTGTGCTGTCGAAAACATTTTAAACGCCCCTAAAACACAGCGAATTCAACCACTTTAAACTAAGCTCAATGTTAAATGTGGTATAAGTAGGCATAAAGCGTCTCAACATTGGACTGTGAAGCAATAAATCAGTGAGGGAGCTCCATTCAGTATTGGGAGGAGTTGGGGTAGGGCATGTGATACAGAACTTATAATCCCACACGAATACATGATATACTAATTTGAATGCTATTCACTTTTATTTTTTTTCAAAATATCTTTTACATAATTATTTTAATGAGTTTATATAATAAATTCCTGCAATTAACTGCAATTAATTATTCCTGCAATTAATCTTTTGGTTGTCATAAACAGATTATTATTATATTTACACACCCACACACCCACACACACACACACACACACACACACACACACAGAGAGAGAGAGAGAGAGAGAGAGAGAGAGAGAGAGAGAGAGAGAGAGAGATTGGCACATATTCCTCTCTATGTGTGATGTGTGTGTTGCTGTTGTACAATAATGTGATGCCTAAACAGAAGTCCCACTTGAACCTTAACACACTACAACCACTCATAGTCTGTACACTTCTCTTTGTCATTCATTCATTCATTCATTCGTTATCTGTAAGCGCTTATCTAGTTCAGGGTCGCGGTGGGTCCAGAGCCTACCTGAAATCATTGGGCGCAAGGCAGGAATACACCCTGGAGGGGGCGCCAGTCCTTCTCTTTGTCATTTATTTGCATCTTTATTACTTTACCACTGCAAAGCACTTAAATGTAGCTCTTTGGACTTATAGACTTGTTGCTAAGGAGATATATTACACCTGCACAAACTAGGGAAATGTCCCTAAAGGGAATTAAGTGAAATACCAGAAATTCAAGAATTGGTGTCCAAATGTAATTAATTCTCGGAATAATGAATGGCTCGGCTCGACACGCTTAAAACTTGTCGCTTTTCCACTGGCAAGGGTCTTCCGCGAAATGGAGACGGTGACGTCGAAAAAACCCGTCTCTAAGTGCACCCAACTTCCAAGACTGTTATTATGGACACACCCAGAACTTAAACCTGTATTTTCAAATATTCTCGCTCTCTCTCTCTCTCTCTCTCTCTCTCTCTCTCTCTCTCTCTCTCTCTCTCTCTCTGTCACACACACGTGTGCAAATCCAGGTATTTGCATAGAGCATTATCTATGTCAGAATCTCTGTTCAAGTTTGATTTGAGAGTGCAGCTCTTTGGAAAATAGTTCGTTCACCATGACACAGCAAAGATTGTTCACCATGACACGGCAAAGTTTGTTTACCATGACACAGCTTGTGTGTGTGTGTGTGTGTGTGTGTGTGTGTGTGTGTGTGTGTGTGTGTGTGTGGGTGTGTGTGGGTGGGGGGGTGTTGCTGAGAAAAGGGCTTGGTCTCACAGACTGACTACATACTGAGAACAATAACACTTTACACACAGACATGACCTAACATTAGTCCCATACAACAATGACTGGATACGGATGATACATTTATAGTTACTGGAGATATATAATATGTACTAATAATAATGAATACAAATTGTAATATATTAATAATTATTCCTTATTAAACCAGGCTATGAGACTAATTGTTATAGGTGTGTGATTTTCTATTTCACTGGACTTTAATCTGAGACACTACATGGAAACTCTCATTTGAATTCCATATTATTTCAGGTATTCAGTCTTTACTGGTCTGGCTTATAATGATTTGTCCCTTTAAAGGGGACAAACCCATTTTTTACCCCAAATCTCTTTATTATTCAAGGGGAAACCATTCGCAGTAAAAATAAATCCTATAAAATGTAAATTACCTTTCTGGTAGCTCAGCTAACACTAAAGTACCATTTATATTCAGTATATACTTGTCAAGTAAAATATAATTGTTTAAAACTTTTTACAAGGCAATGTGAGCAATGTTCAAACACAAAGCAATTCAAAATACTTTACAGAATCAAAAGAAACAGTAAAAATAAAACAATTAAGCATAATAATTAAAAACATAAAAGCCCTTTACAACAGTAATAAATGACATGATTAAAATTACATAAAAACATAAATAAATCAAAGCATTAGAACCTCATTAGAACATCTAGCACCTCAGAAAGGGCTTTGCACAAATAGTTAAAATTAAAATGATTGGAATAAAGACAATAAGTTAGAATATAAAATATGCAAGCTTTGCAAAAACTAATACGCTGTTGCAGAATTTAATGTTAACAGTACTTTAAAACCTGACTGACTCAGATGGTTCCAGAATTGTAATTTCACATACTCTGCTTCATAACTTTCATCTTTTATAAGATATATGGATGATTAAGGATATCATATGAGAGCTGGGACTGTATTCTTTCCTTTGTCGTGGTGTAATTTATGTAAATTATGTAAATAAATTATTAAAATAAAAACAAATAATGAGGAATCTGCCTCAAGCAAACAATGTACAATCCTTATTTTAAAAAAGGTAACTTTTTCATCATCTGTATTATAAGGGGAATTGTATATTATAGTGCATTACCTCCGATACCAAGTGCAGAAGGCACAACAGAGACTCTACTTCCTCAGGAAGCTGAAGCACTCCCACCTCCCTCAACACTTGCTGGTGAACTTTTACAGAGCCACCATCGAAAGCATCCTGACATACTGCTGCACAGTATGGTTCACCAGTTGCACAGCACAGGACAGGAGAGACCTTCAGCGAGTGGTGAGAGAGGTGGAAAAACTCATAGGAACTTCACTAACTCTTTTAACTACTGCCTGAGAAAGGACGCTAAAAACTGCATTTCACTGTTTTAACACTGTTCTTGAACATTGTTTTCTCAGCGATAATAAAAGCTATTCTATTCTTAACACAAGAGGGCACCCTAACCATTCATTTAACGCCTTATTCAAGGTAATGGAGGTCTCATTACTTCATTCATTCATCATCTGTAACCGCTTATCCAATTCAGGGTCACGGTGGGTCCAGAGCCTACCTGGAATCATTGGGCGCAAGGCAGGAATACACCCTGGAGGGGGCGCCAGTCCTTCACAGGGCAACACACACACACACATTTACTCACACACTCACATCTACGGACACTTTTGAGTCGCCAATCCACCCATCAACGTGTGTTTTTGGACTGTGGGAGGAAACCGAAGCACCCGGAGGAAATCCACGCGGACACGGGGAGAACACACCAAACTCCTCACAGTCACCCGGAGTGGGAATCCAACCCACAACCTCCAGGTCCCTGGAGCTGTGTGACTGCAACACTACCTGCTGCACCACCGTGCCGCCCCGTAATGGAGAACTGTTTGACACAATTTTTTACACTATTCAAATATGTATTACTTTAAAAAAGGGCTAATAGCTACACACTTAGTAAGTCAATTATTGCTTGTTAGAACTCAATATTGCCCAATATGGCTTTTCATGGCCCATAAATCCACATATGTGTCTCTAAAGTTGTTTATTTGTAACTTTCTTAGGGTCAAACCTCACATATTTTCTACTTTAAAGTGTTATTTTACAAAAAAAAATATTCCAAATATTTAGGAATTTATAATCATTCAAAATTAATTTAAACTTGTCTAATGTCTGAGCTCCTCTGATGGTCTCTGTCAACTATTCTATTTAAGAATGGCATAGAAAGTGATGGTGTTACAAAGCAGCTTTACAGACCTCTAAAATTAAAATTAAAATGAAATTAATAAAACCCCATGTGAGCAAGCTAAATGCAATTTTTCAATGACAAGGAAAATGTCCGTTGAAGCTGAAGCACCCTTTATCTAAAGAGAAAGGTTTATTTAAAGCAAACAAATTTCAGCCTAGATTTAAATGTAACAGACAATTCTGGAGAACTACCCCCCCCGTCTATATGATTTATTCATTGTCTGAATCACCACAGAAACTCATTTGTAACTCGAGTTGTTTAGATTTGTAGCACTTTTTGTCTGTGTTTTCTAGAAGCCTGTTTCTGCCATATAAAATAATTTAAAAAATACATTTTTTTTTCATTAATATGTAAGTTGCTATCTCAATATCTCAAGACACTATCTCATCATTTGAGATACTAAGTCAATATACTGTGCCATCCAGAGTTGGATGATTGGATGATCTGTGAATGCTGTGTCAATGCAGAATTATGGATTTACAGTGAGTGTACATTATTAGACAAGTTGAATGTGTGCTGCCTGTCAAAGGTCTACACCTTGCCTTCTTTATTTAACATTTCAAAATAATATTTTTACTTGAGGTTTTACCTGACAATGTGTTGTTTTTTTCCAATTTCCAACGATCTCCATCAAGTGCTTTTATGGCAGAATTTGGCAAATAGTTACTCCTTTGTACCTTTAGGAGTCGGCTATTCCTATCTCCCTAGTTCAATGAAATGCTGAAATGCATATATAATAGGAGTTAAATACAATACAGATTAATACTATGAAGAATATAGCCTGAAGGCAGTGGTGCTGTGTGTGAGTGGTCAGCAGCTGGCGCTGTGGAATTAACTAAACGAGGTGGTGTTGTAAGGCAGTGGTCAACAGATGGCGCTGTGAGGTCAGTATTTTTCTGTCTTGCTCCTGAGCTCCTCTCCTGTTTCAGGTGTTAATGTTTGCTGTTTGATCCCTTCCGCTCTCCGTACAGGGATCTCACACGCGTTACGTCACCGGGAGGCTGCAGCAGCCTATTTCGCTCAGAATTGTAAAGAGGGAGGGAGAGAGAGAGAAAGAGAGAGAGAGAGAGAGAGAGAGTGTGAAAGAAAAAGAAACGAAGAGAGAGAGAGTGTGAAAGAAAAAGAAACGAGAAGAGAGGGAGGAAGCGAAGAGCAGTGGATTTATTACAGACTCGCTTTCTCAGATTTTCTCGTGTATTTTGTAGCACGTCGGAGCAGTAGGAATATCGGGAACAGCTCTCAGATGTGGAGTAGTATGTGAAGTGATATTAATGTTTGTGCTTCGAGGAAAATTCATCACAGAGAGTGAGAGTAGATGGACGAACAAGAAGGTAAAATACTAACACAGAGCGAGTCAGTAGAACTGAACACTGATGGGCATTGTTACACGGACTGTTTCAGTGGTTTTTAAAACTTGGTTTTGGTATTTGAAAGTGTACGAGAGTTTAAAGGGCAATTCCACCGACCTTTCGATGTGTCCTGTGTGGTTCAGTCGTAGAGATGTCTTTTTAAAAAGCTCCCTCCAGAGAAACTTAACGTTACTTTACGTCTTTACGGTTTTAAACTAACATTTTATCAACTATTTAATCACCAGTGTACCTACACTTTTTCTGATAAATGCTCCGACTTTAGTATTTCTTCTTCAAATATATTTCCAATTTCAAAGGCGCTTTTAAGCGATTAAACTCTTCAGAAGTCTAGTTATCACCACAACTGTGAACAACCGTGTTGTCAGTTTCTCTGGAAAACTGCATTTTTAAATGCTAATCATTTAGCTGTACAGAGAGATATTTTAAAACCATTTCCCAAAATCAAATTGATGAAATATTGTAAACCAGAAAAGCAACAGAAACAATAAGAAGCATAGAAGTCAAAAGTAGTAGCTTAAACATATACTTATAAAATGAGTAACTTCCAGCCCTGCAGTGGAGTGTCTTAGTACATTCACTGAGCATAGGAAATTAAGGTCTTTATATAAATAAGTTTAAAATGTTCTAAAGAGGTTCAATCTAACATTTAATTTAAATTGTCACATGTATTTTTGTGCTCCATAGCATTGTATACTTCAGCTTTATTGATTTAACATAAATCTCACTTTTAATATCCATCTTAACTTTATCTTATTATCCATCTTTTAATATCCATCTTAACAGGTTTGGCCAATCATAATACAGCAGTGATTCTATTATTTCTAAAGCAACACGAAAAGCACAAAAAATATATATGAATAAATGTAAAAATGTAAACGCAGCTGTATCAGAGGGATGATATTGGATAATGGCCAGAGCAAAAAAAGAAGTAAAAATAGTCAGTTAGCCTAGTTTAAAGATCCCTCTTCTCTTCTAAATATAGCTATAGACACACTAACATAAACCATATTTTCAGCCAGCTCTCTTGGACACTGACCAGCAGGAAGTGATTACATAATGGGAGAGTAGTCAGACAGCTACAGTCTAACTGTGCCAAAGGAAAAAAAAATATTTGGAAATGGCAAGTAAAAGCATGCAGGGTGAGTAGTTTGTGATCAGGTGTAATGTTTTGTTGGTTTGTGTTTGATCCACAGATAGAACGGAGCATGTGTGCGCAGGATGTGGAGGCAGGATTCAGGATGCTTTTCATGTCAAGGTCCTGAAAGAAGCCTGGCACAATGCTTGCTTTCGGTAAGGTTTCATTTCAATCTTGATCACAGCAGGGATCACGCTCATAAAATGTGTCGTCCTACACTTCAATAAGTTCTGTGCCTTTTCATACTTACTATTTACATATTGCTATATAGCAAAAGAATGTTCAGAAATTACACTTTGTAATCTTCATAGCACACTGCTGCTCCTATTTCAGAAATGTTCTGAATGTTTCCTTGTCAAGTATTATCTGCAAATTCACATTTTGGAAATCACACATGGATATGACATGGAAAAACATGAATTTTCACTTATGAAAATCTTTTAAAGGTTAAGGCTGTATAGCCAACTATTTTATAAACGAGGCTTTAATAGTCTTTAATATTGATTTGCTTATTTTATTCAAATGTACTAATTTATATGTAAGGAGAGCTGTATGTTAAAAGCATCATTTTATTTTAATTGAGAATTGTAATATTTTTTCAAAAGTACTAGAAGAATTGTTGTGTTATACAGAAGATCATTCAGAGCAGATGGTGTATCATAGAGAATTATATTCATGCTGGATTGTTTTATAGTTATATTTATGATTATTATTATTATATTATTCCTGAGATTCCTTATGTCTGAGATTTTTTACAGCAGTGAAGATGCGAACAAGGTGGAGTGTTCCACAATAGGATTTCTCAGTTTAGTCAGATAATCTAAGACCAATATGAAGCCAGTCCAATGTGAGCCAAGTTGAGGGAGATTCCTGTTGGACAATCCTCAAATTTGGACTTAAGTCAGGTGGCTAATTGAGAAATCCTGCTTTGTGGAATACCCCCCATAGTTCACCCTGCAGGCAATACAAACTAGGGTATTATGTTATCCAGATTTACCAATGAATTCTAAAACGAGTATACGATTTCAGTCAAATATAATTATGGAAAAAAAAATGTTCCTTGTGGTTCTTTGGGGACTCTTATGCTTTATAGCACCCTGCTTGTATTACTCTGACATGAAAAGTACAGTTTAGGAAAAATCCTTATCCTATATACAACCTCATCAGGTAAAAATCTTATTACAGTGTCTCAGGCAGTGCTTTTATAACAATGTCTTGTAATACATTTATGAGGGAACTGTTAGCGACATTAAAGTCTTCAACCAGACTCCTTGTTCCTAGCACCATGACTGCAATCAGTTTTGAATCAAGTTTCATTTTTGTCTAAATTCATAATGAAGCCTTTCACATCAAATTCCACTGAATGACTTTGTTTATGTTTTAAGCATATAAATATGGCGAAAGTAGACATACAAAATACTGGATCATGGCCATTTTGATGGAATGTGAGATATTCAACCAGAAATAAGTACCAACAAAGATTATTTATACTTGGTTCACTTATCCGTGCTGTAAATATTGATTATAATAAGTTAAACATTAAGGTATGAAGAAGTAGTGCCATTGATTGGGGCAGGAATGCAGCTTTATTTCCTCTTCATGCATTTGACAACAATGAAGACAATTGTGGCTTGTCTCTAGGCTTATTTGCATAGAGGACTTGTTCTGTGGCCACTGGTCAGTCTTGTGAGTGACCACAGAAGTCCTGCGGTTGAGTAGTTTGGCTGTGTTAGTGTTGCTCAGTGTGTGTGGAGCTGTGTGTTTATGTTTGTGCAGAATGTGAGACTCTGTCATTGTGAACACTGTATGACAGGCAGATTCCACAGAACTGAAAGTGCTTTGTAATTCCAATGGAATGGAGTTGTTGATTCTGCAGAATGTTTATACACTCTGCTGATAAATTCCTTTACCTCTCTATTTGTTTTTCTCTTTTCCACACCTTTCCTCCTTCCTATTTTCTTTCTGTATTCTTTCATCTTGTTTTTTTTTATTTTCCCTCTCTACCTTATCATCTTCTATATGTACTATCACCCCTCTCTCTCTCGCATTCTGTGTTGTTATTCAGGTTTAATGATTGGTACGGCTAAGTGGTTTTTGAGCATGTTGTTGAGAGAGGACAGGATCAAAGTCCATTATCAGGCTGAACTGAGCTCCTGCAGAAACAACTCAGCTGGTTTCTTGCTTTGATCTATTGCACATTGGACTAAAAAAAGGCCAAAGTTTTGCTCTGTGCATATTCCTGGAGACATTCATTAATTGAATGTCCAACTTAAATCAATTTGAGCTGGCCTCAGATATATTCCTTTGAACTTTCTGCAGCAGTGGAATTATGACAATATTCAGTACAGATGTGCACTCAGGAGAAAAATCTCAGAATTGTGTAACACTGGTTTGCTTCACATTTGTAGTAACATTTGAAGAAAGCTTGAAGAAACTCGATGCAACATTTGAAGCCATGTACTTATATATAAACACACACACACACACACACACACATATATATAAATACATACACAGGGTGAGTTGCAGGAAACCCTTTTATTTTTCGATATGCTACATGACCAGCTTCCCATTGGAAAAACTTGCCCTTGATCTGGCTTTCAAGATGGCGGCCATGCTCTGGACATAGCCTACAAAGGCCCCCTCACACATTAATTGCTGGGGTATTCAGATAAATGGGTGTCCTATGATGTTTGACTCACCCTGAGAAAGTAACTGAACAAGAGTAAATTCAGTACATCTTAATATCATGTTATTATGTTCAAATATAAGGGAAAATATTCCATAAATGATGTTTGACTTGGATTCTATAACAATTCTAGAAAATCCTTTTTGTTAAAAGCATAACATGGTCTTCAGTTATTCAGAACAGAGCTCAGTGGCCTGCAGCAGTCTTACATAAACTAAACCAAGAATGGAAAAGTGTGTTTTGCACCTCTTCCAATCAAACTCTCATTAGATTTAATGGGAGCTGAAATCTCTTTTAGCAATCGTACTGAGTTAGGCCTTGGTGGCGGTTGAGGCCAAGGCCAAGACTCAGCCCAGATTAGAAAAGCTGTTTTTTTGAAACAGTTCATTAAAGCTTTGAGCAAGATTAAGGCCCTGATTAGTGAATTCCTTTAGCACATGTTAAATAATTAGTACATCCTGTTGTGCACAATTAAAGCAAGAGTTTCACTACAAAACAAAGTTGCCGTTTCCCTTTTATGCAAAGTGTAGTTGATCAGTTAAAACAACTTTACCTCTAAGTTCCTTACATGAACTTTAGGTACACTTTTACACTTTGCTCTAAGGATAATATAACCAAGTGAGGGAACCCTATGTTTATATAATATCATTGGATATACTGCCCTTAGGCAAAACATGGATTCTTTTCACTGAGTAAGGAATAATACCAAGAAATCGAGGCTTGCTGCAATTCCTTGCATTTACCAGGCTTTAAATACTCATCAGTAAGTGCTTGTGAGTAAATAAGCACATATAAAGACAACAATGAGGTGCTTAGGCTAGATAAAACTGTGAACGTACACTTTAGTGTAGGAACCGAGTTTGAAATTTCTTAATCATTCCAACATATCATGAAGGTGGTTCTCACAGTAGGGGGTGATGATGCATTTATCAGCTTTGATTAATGAACAACAAGTCTGTTTTTAGCCTATTGATGTGGCACACGTTAAAACTTAATCCCATCTTGAAAAGAAAAACCCCCTTGAAAGGGAAAGCAGGTCCATTAACTAAGAACACGGTTTCATTTGCTAGCATGGTTTTGTTTGTATAATTTCTTCACTCCAAAATGTAAAGAGCTCTAACTACATGAATTTTGGACAGGGTTTTAGAGAGGTATACCTTTGTTTGTTGTTCCAAATCCTGCACTTAAAGTCAAGTTAGACAAGTTGTCCCCATATATGTATTCTTATTTCATGATCTGTCCTGGATTTGTGAGACTTTAGTAATGCAGAAGGCCTTTGCTGTTTGTGTGATGTTAAGAAGACAAGGCCTTCGAATCCTAAATTTAGAGCCAAAGTCCAATGTAGAAAAGAAATGGTCAGGTATTCAAACTTCTTTCTGGGCCTGCAATAACTTTGTTGCAAATGTTAAATTGTGTGAGAAACCACATAAGCCAATATATTTGACATAATATTTAAATACAGTCTAAAGTAAGTGTTAATTGTCATGAGCTTCCATTCCATAGATATTTAACATTTTAGAATTTCTTGACAGTGTAGCTCAAGTGCTGAACTGAAGACGTAACCATAGCCACCAAACAAGTCTTGGCTGATTGACTACATTTGCAGGGCTGAATTTTTGGCAAACTTTCCATTAAAGTAAATGGAAGAAAAAAAGCTTTCTTCCCCTTAAACATGCTGGAATAGTTTGCATATGATCCATCTGTGCTGACGGGGGGTTTGCATGGTTTTCTGTAACCCCTAACACTGGGGCAGGTATGGACGTCTCTCCAAAGCTCTGCAGTCTACTCTTACATTCCTAGACGGCGATTCAGAGCTATCCAGACACACATCCTTACTATTACTCCTTCTCCTGGAAATGTCTGCTTGTCAGTCGTCCAATTAATGCCCCTTTGTGATCTGAGGAAGAGATGGTTGTTTTAAACACAGTTATGGGAGAGGCTGGAATGTATGCTGACCTGCTAATTGTGTTTGGGTTTCCCTTTTCTCGTAGGTCTGCCTTTTAATTAACATGGCAGGTTGTTGTGGGTAGCATCACATCCTCCTCGGAGTACAGGAGTCTGTGGATTAACTATGATTAAAATCTTGCTTTTGGCATTGAAATCTCTTTCAGTTCAGCACAGAAAATTGGAAAGAATTCCTCAACCTCTTTATTGTTAGTGATCAGACGCGGTCATATCATCTTTTGGAATAAGAGTGGAACAATTTGACTCTTTCTGCGACACTAGCATTCAACAAACAAATTCGTCAAGTAGCTTGGGGAAATTATCAAATTTTCAGCATTTTTTCCCTTACCCAGAATGTAGTTGCTAAGAGTTACTGGAACCATTCTATATATTTTTATGTATTAGTGATTAATACAGCTCAAG